>NW_027528872.1:4714892-4721145 GCF_008692635.1 Crocuta crocuta
CTCCCGCGCCCACCGCCCAGTCGCTTACCTTAATAGTCCCGTCCATTTGGCCAAGTCTGCAGCCGAGCCCCCCAATATTCCACACATTGACCCGGTTACAGCCTGACCTCGCAGCCCCTTCGGATTAGCCCGGCGCGGCCTCCCTGGCGCCCTGGGCCCTCCCTGCGTGCCCCCCACGAGCGCCCTGCCCTCGCTCCCCTGTGCACGTTTGTTGTTGTAGCGGAGCGAAAAAGAGACAGTTAACCGGATGAAACTTTTTTTTCAGCTAATTTTGGGAAGTGACTTCACTTTGCGAATCGGGGAGGAAGTCCTATCTCTCTCTCTCTCTCTCTCTCTCTCTCTCTCTCTCTGTCTCGCGCTCTCCTCTCTCTTCTCTCCCCTCTGCTCTCTCCCTCGTCTTCCCTCCCCCCACACCCCCTCTTCCTCCCCTCTGCTGGTCCTGCTTTTCGCATCACACACACTATATAAATATACCCGGAGATGCCCAGATACATTCAGGCGCAGCGCACACAGGATACTTGCTCCTGGGAGATAAGAGAGAGCTGGGAACAATGCCGGGGTCCACGCCCGGCGCCCGCGCCCTGATTCTCGAAGTCTGCACCCCCACCCCCAACACCTTCCCCCAAAGTCCAAAACCAAACGCCTTTGGCCTCCTTCCTTTTCCCGGGGCCTTTGGCCGAAGGTGGCCCTCCTGACTCATTCACTTTCCGTTTCTTCCCACAGATACGTTCATTAATGCTTTTTCCAGCCAGAGTCAAACTTATGGGGGGGTGGGGGGTGGGCACTTTACTCGGGCTGGGGATAACCTGGAGCCTACTGCCAGGAAGATCCGGACTCAGACCGAAGCAAACTAACCATTAAAAAAAAAAAATGCATGCAGTGGGAATTTTTCCACTCGGGCCCTCGGCTGCCGAGTCGCGGCAGACTCCGGGAGCGATGCACCCGCGGACGCCGACTCGGGGCGGTTTCGGAAGGACCCCACCGTCGGGGGCGCGGACTAGCTCCCAGCGCATTGTTAGCAGAAGGGCGCCCTCCGGACGAAGCGCCTACACCCTTTGCTCCTGGAGAGCTCCCGGAGCCCGCCCAGGGCCGGGACCCGCGCACCGTAGGCCACCTCTCCGCGCCTTTTTAGGGTCCAACCCCTCGCACTTCACCTGACCAGACAAGTCCCAGCGCTCCGCCAGAGCCGCCTATTGCAATGCGACTCCGAGCCCCCAAGAAACCAACACGACCGCAGGACGTTCCCTCCACACTGGTCAACAGGTCTGCAGAGCGCAGCACTCAAGATCGCGGCACAGACTCAGACTTGCCCCTCGGGTGAGCCCCCGGGGTCTGTGCTCGGGACCGTCATCCCCACCCAGCCGTGAGGCCAGCCGGCTTTCGGCCCGCCTTGTCGGTCCCCGCCACCCGGAGACATCCCCCGAACCCTCCGGTTGGGGCAGCCTCCGGAGCCCGGGCGCAGCGAGGGGACCCCCCCCCTCAAACCTCCTCCCCCAGGCGCTCTCGGCCTGACTCCCTTCTCCCCAACCTCCAAAACAGGTTACCTTGTCCACGCTCTCCAGACCACGCTTTGGACTTTTTCACTTTTATTTAAGAGTCCACCCGGGGAAAGAGGAAAAAAAAAATCCAGAGGAGATCCGAGTCAATTGGAAAGAAAAAAAAAAAAATCAAAGGGTATCCACAGCGGCGAAAAAGGTGACTTATTTAATTCTTTATTTCTTCTGGAGCAATTGAGCCAGAAAGCTAGCNTGCTCCGGGGCTCCCCTGGGACCGCCACATCTGGTTACCGCTAGCGGGGTCAGTCCCCCCCTTTGCCTGGGGCCACCAGTTCTGGAGTTCAATTAAAAGAAATCAGGCTTAACCCTTTCCTCCCCTAGGCAGGCCGCCTGCCCTCTCACTCTTCCCTTCAGTTTTTCCACATGCTTTCCAGAGAGGAAAGAGGTTAAAGGGAAAGGAAGAATGAATTACATCCTTTCAAACCCCAAATTGTTTCCTTTTCAGCCCAGACTCTGCCGACTTTCAAACGACAACAGGGCTTTCAAGAGGGTGCGGGGAGACCGCTTCCCACCCGGACCCGCCAGAAACCGGGCACCCCCAGCCACATTGCCCCTCTTTCAGGCAGAAGGGATTCCAACTCCACCACCGGAGGCCCCCTTCTGGGTCCTGGGCAAACACTGAGGTTGCTAATGGCCACCCCACAACGGCAGGCTGCTCCCCCTTCCTGATGCACTCCTTCTAGAGCCTGAGAAGGCACCACTATGGCAAAAATGTTGGCTAGGTCTCTCTTCCCAACTTCTATTGGGCCTGACAATGATCATATTATCTTCACTGCACTTATCAGTAGAGTCACCCCAGTAAGCCACACACCCCCAATTCCCTGTAGCCACAGCTGCCTCTCCCATTGGGAGTTGCTCAATATGCAACTAGATTCAACTGAGGACTTGCCCTGGTGTTTTAACTGTAGAGCTCAATAGCACTTTCTGTTTCTCCCTGGAAAACCAAAGCTCTGGCAATTTCTTATTTTTGAAGATGGGGGAGGGGGGCAAGAGCCGAGGCTCGCATTGGCACAACTGTCACCCCTTTGTGACCGACTGGCACCACTGCCATGCCTTTTGCTATTTCCCAGCCCCTCCATGAAGAGCTCCTGATCATTCATAAGGTCTTCCACCCAGGAAGGAGAATCCACCCCCACCCCCAACTGGGAACAGCAGCTCTCTGAGGGATTCGAGACTCCCTCCACCCTATACTGACACTCTGGTGGGCAAATTTGCCCCACTTACATAACTCTGGGTTTGCCTCCCAGCTCCTGCTGCTGCTTCTATTTTAAATCCCGAAGGGGGAAAAAAAAAGCCCTAACCAAACACAACAGTAAACAAGTCTGCCCTGTTTCATGTGGTTACCACCAGACATCTGGAAAGATGGTTTGATCCTGGCAGCTCACATTGTTTTCACGAGCAGCCAAAGAGAATATTTCGAATGTTTGCATTGAGACAAATTGATAGAGAGCCTGTGGTGAAGCCTGCTACAAATGAAATCTGTCTTTGAGTTGGGGAGGTGAAACTCCTCCCCTTCTCTCCCTCTCCCTCCCCTTCTCTCTCCCCTTTCTTCCTTTCTCTCTCCCTTCTCCCCCTCTCCCTCCTCCTAGCATAGCCAGGGACTGGTTACCCCAGCCTACACACTCGCACACACCCTCTCTCCTGGCTCACCAGAGACTGTCCTGCCTGCCTTTCCCAGACTGGGCAGGGCTGGTGACCAGCGGCTGTGCCTGCTACCGCCGGTGCCCATTCCAGCAGCCCCGGACCGACTTCCAAGTCAGGGAGCACACACACACACAGCCAAGGCTGCGGGGCCAGCACTGAAAACAAAGGCTCTCAAGTGGGGGGCCAACAGAAAAACTCACCACACATTTCTAAGCCCAGGGTCACGGACAGAAAGCACGCACACGGCGGCGAATATTTAGGAAACATGTGGATTTTGAGCATTTTCGCTGGAACTTTCGTGGGATGACTTGCCTCGCACCATACGCACTTGACAGTATTTTCAAACATGCGGAAGTCCTGCTTCCCCCGGGAGGGGAGCGGCTGGGTGAAACGTGTCTTGGCTCTCTCAATGTCAGCCCTTTTGACCCGGTCAAGGCTTTCCAGACGCGACTTCCTGGGCTTCTTTGGTCCCAGCCCAGGTTGGGGGGGTGGGAGGACGCGACACTCGGAGCCGGGTCCCCGGGGTGCCTCCGGACCCGGGGACTGCTCCGTCCCTTGAAGCCCCGAAAGATGCCAGGCCTGGCACAGGCTCTCGGGCGGATCCTTTCNTGCAGCTTCAAGTGTCTGGCCCCTCGCTCGAGGCCATAATTAATTTGAGATTTATTTTTATTGGAGAACTCGAGTCTCGTCTGACCTTAGCCAAACAAGGCAGCTCGAGCCGCCCCTGGATGCGCTTGAATGCCGGGGAATATTTCTGCAGGAAGGCTCTGCAGGCGCGCCTGCTTTGAATTTGTTTCTCAGACTTCATCTACGCACAGATTGAAGGAAGATTTAGAGCCTCTGCTCGCCCTGCCCGCTCCCCACGCTCGTTCTTGCCTTAGCGCCAAGCGGGTTCCAAACGCTACGTGGGAGGCCGCGGCGGCGGGAGGGCCGGGGGCCGGCGGGCCAGGCTGGGGGAGGGTCTCTGCGCCCCGGGCCCGAGGCGCTCGGAGGAGGCCGGGTCCCCAGACCACGCGGCGTCGACGCGGAAATCCCAAGGGAGTCCGAGGCCGACCAGAGAGCGCAGGCTCACAAGAGGTGGAGACCAGCTGGGTGCCGGGNAGGAGGGAGAATTTCATCCCCTCCAATCTCTGGCCGCCCCAACCGGCATTTATTCTAAGTACAGACCTGTGTCCTTGAAACCCCGCTGCAGGACCCGTCGGCCAGACGCTGCCCCTGGGCCGGGCCGCGGTGAACATTCTGGGGCCACAAGCCTCCTTTGGTCTCGTGTGAGGGGTGGGTGTCTCTTCCAGCATAAGGCAGGGACTGAACCAGGGTAGGTGGTGGGGGAGTGAGAGCATGGAGCCTGGAAGATTCGCTAAGGGGGGGGGGGCCTGCAGGACCCTGACCGTCTCCGCGGGGCAGGCGAGGGGCCTTCCGAATTGTGCTCCTCGCGCTGCTATCGACTGCGATTTGCACAGCACGGGGCCAGGATTACACGCCGGTCTCATGCGTGCTCCACCCCGTATCTGCAAGTGGAACGTCCAGGTTGAAAGCTTCACTGGGGGCCAGGCTCCCAGGGTTGGAATTCTGGCTCTGCACTTAGCCAGCTCTGTAGGCTTGAACAAGTTCCTTAACCGCTCTGTGCCTCAGTGCCTTCATCTGTACATTGGTGTCATAATAGGACCTACCCCTCGGAGGGCTATTTGCCTGGCAGTCCGCACAATTCTGTTATTATTTGTATCTTGGCTCCGCCCCTCAAAAGCTGGGTTACGTGAAGCTCTCAATACCTCGGTTTGTCATCTGCAAAATGGATCGCCTCCTAGGGTTGTTACTAATATTAAATGAGTTAGTATAAATACAATGCTTAGAACAGGGCCTGGAAAATGTAAGGGGTGCCTTGACGGTACCACCATTATTCATCTACTGAGTGTTATTGTCTTAAAGAGTCATTCGTGTTCTTCTCTCCTTTCCCTTGCCCTTTCCAACCTCAGAGCCACCCTAAGTGCGCTCTGCGGATGGCTCCCTGAGCACTCGGGGTTCTCAGAGCCCAGATCGCTGCGGGGGGACTGAGCACCCTTGGCTGCCGGCCCCGCGCAGCTCCAGGCTCCCGGGCTTGGGCGCCTGAGCTCTTGGTGTTTGTCAACAACCTCAGAGCCGGGGGCCGGACGCGCAAGGGCAGGGGCTTGGCAGCGGGGACTGTTTGTGCCCCTCTGGCAAATGGTCGGTGTAGGGAGCCGGCGGAACAGACCCAAGATTGTCCCTGCCACGCAGACCTCTCGCCGCCGTCAATGCACCCCTTTGTGCAACAATACAAACTTTGTGGCTGCTGAAAAATCCATTTTTCCCCCTTGAAAAGAGCTCCTGCGGCGAGCGGCTCCTTTGGCTGCCCACAGCTCCTGGACGGCCGCCCCCCTCCCCCTGCTCCCCACTGCGGACCGCTCCGCTCTCCTGGGCCCGTTTGCTTTCTCTCCGACTCTTGGCCTGGGTCAGTCTCCTGGGCTCCCACTTGCCCCTCTAGGGTTCGTCATCCCTGAGGTTTGGGATCTCCGAGTGTGTGCAGAACGGGGGATGGGGTGGGAGGGGCGGCTGGGTGGGAGAGAGACCGCAGCTCCCCCGCCCCGGGGCCACTTGCCGCGCTCCGCGCCCGGCTGCCAGCGAGAGCTCGCGGCGCGTCAGGAGCTGGGAGTGGCGGCGGGGGGAGGGGTCACAGCCTGCCTAACCTCTCGGGAAACCTGGACCCAAAGAGCCCCAGCGCGCTTTAGACTCCGGTGTCTGCTCTGCCACGGCCTGGGGGCCATCCGTCCAGCCATCCATTCACTGGTTGCCGGTACACGGATGCGCTTATTTGTCATTCATTCCGGCCTCCTTAAAGTGACTCTAAAACTCCTGTAGACCTTGGGAAGGGGTGGGAATCGGGAATGCTACCTCGTGTCAACAAATTTCCCCTTAGGGAAATGGGAGGAGGGCTGGACGCAAAAGTGGCGCTCCCCCCTGGAGGTGGCCACGTGCCGGCAGACTGACCCACACTGCGGTGGCCTCTGCGGATGCGGGCGGGAGCTCAGCCTGCGCAC
>NW_027528872.1:4721197-4773723 GCF_008692635.1 Crocuta crocuta
AGGGGTAGGTTTTCGGAACCTCGGTGGGCCCCTCCTCCTCCTCCGAACTGGGACTGCGACTCAGACTGTCCCGGGCTCCGGGCTGCTACCCGGAAGGAAGGAGGTCGCGCCTGGGTCCCAACCCCGGCCACCCTCAGCCCCGCCCCGCTGGCGGATTTTCATGTAAACGTGCAACCCAGATGTCCTGGCCTCGGTTTGTTTACATTCTTGGGAACTGTTGTGAGTGGAAAAAAAAGTTCTATATGCTGTCAAATGCAGCAGGCGGCTCTATGCAGGGCGGGTGTGGCCAAGAAAGGTGGGCTTGAGGATTCACAGGGCGTCGAACCGGTGGGAGAAGCGCGTCGCATTCACACACACCCGTGTACACACGCCCACAGGCTCCCATGCACACTCCCCAGTACACGCAGACCCGTAATTTGAAATGTGCTGTGCGCCCGCGGCGCGAGCGCAGGACCCACTGGGACCCGATCCCGGCTGGCCGGTCCGCGGACTGGCATCTCGGCTTCCCTGCCCAGCGTTCACCACGCTCACCCACCTCCAGTGTCCCGAACAGTGCCTACCGAGAGCTCTCCTCCCCAGCCAAGGATTCCCGAGGGTCTGTGCCACCCTCATTCGGTCGGGAGCGCCCCCGGCTCCAGATCCACCCGCGGAGCCCTCCACCCCTTTTCCCGGGGGAAGCGGGGAGGTGCCACAGGCCCGGTGGCAGAAGGGCTGGGGGTCATTACCTGTTTAAAGACGCTGTCATGTCTTACCTTGACGTAAGACGACGTGTCGGGGACTGTCTGAAACATCCTCGGTTGGTGAGGAAGGGTCGGGAAGGCCCAAGAACCAACCTGGGTGGGAGAAACCTCAGTCACCCAGAGTACGACCCGGGTGAGACGGTGAGGGGTGAGGGTGGAGGAGGGTGACCGAGGCCGGGTGGCTCGGGTCGCCGGGGTCGGAAAGGGAGGATCCCAGTGGCCGGTACTGGGAACCAGTCCTGCGCCTCAGTCTCCCGACTACAGGCTCAGGGATGGCGATGGTTGAGAGCCGGCTCACGAAGACATTGGGTCTCTTCCTTACAGTCCCCTAACCCTCCTCTACCCACAATCGGAGACACCCGCTTCCCACCCTGACTCCAGGCTGGGCTAGTTTTACACCTGGGACACAGGGGTCCCTCAGAGCCAGAAGAGAGAACCCTGCCCTGGTCGGGGTAGGTCTCCCCACAGATGCAGCCGGAAGCCCCAAGGAACAGATATTTACAGAGCTTGGGCCCTCAGGCCCTTCTGCCTGGCTCCCCAACCACTCCCCAACTCCACCAGCGACCAGCTGCCCCTCTCTTGCTTGCTAGTGGACCGCTTGGGGAGGAAGACTGGCTGAAGGTTCTGGAAGTCTAGGGAGGCCCTTTCCTCAGCCCCAGCTTCTTAAAGAAAACAGTTTTGAGGGCAGAGACAAAGAAGATGAGTGACATAGCCTCATTTCTAGTGGCAGGGAAGATGGTGTGTGAAGTCTGAATATTTAGCCTGGCTGCCCGGTGCAACCGCCCCCCCTACCCCCCAGGATGCCAGGTGCCTCTGGGTGAGTCTCTCCCTGCCTTGCTGAATGCGGCGGTCATCTCTCCACTCTTCCCTTCCTTCTCTTAAACCATCTTTAACGTGGCAGCGTGCAGCTTCTCCGGCAGCCAATGTGTTTCTGATAAAGCACTTTTCTCCCCACTAACAAATTCCAGCTTCTGGCTCCTGAAGCCACAAAACACACACACACACACACACACACACACACACACACACACACACACAGGCCAGTTCAGGGGCCAGGTATGTTCCTTTGGATACCGGATTCCCATTCCCTTCCTCTATCCTCTTCCTTAGAGTGTCCCCCATTTTCTTTGAAAATTGGAGTGAAATTTGCAAGAAAAGTGAGAGGGAGGGGGGAAAGGAGAAAAAACAAAGTCCCTCCCCTGTGAGAACGAGAGAGAAAGAGTTCCAGAAAAGCCTCCCATTTCCCTGCTGCAGCTGGAGCAGGCAGCCCGGTAGAGAGAGAGGCTGACTCCAGCCCTGACTCTCCTCAGAGATCCCCCCCACACGAACACTCACCTTAGACACCCCTGTCTGTTCAGCCAGTGGGAGCGGAACTCCAGCAACACTCCAGGGTGTCTGAGTTCTGGGTGCTAATTCTCTGCTATCAGAGCGCCCTGAGATCCTTGGTGCCGGATTAAACCTGCGGGCCAGCCGGAGTCAAACTGTGTCTTTCTTCTCAGGGCATCCAGCAAGCCCGCGTCAGGCGCGGCACAAGCCTGGGGGCAGTAGGAGCCGCGCGCTCCTCTGTCTGTGCGCCCCGCCGCTTTCCTCTCTGCCGCCTCTCCTGGCCCTCTTCATCCCACTCCCCCTTCCTCTCTCTTTTCCCGTCTTTTAATTTGATTTCCGTTTTCTTATCAATATTTCAACTGCTGTCTGATGAATTGTTCTAATAGACAGCCACCCATGTGCCCCTAGCTGCTTTTCCAGAAACCTCCCGGTGTTGCTAGGAAATGTCAAGGAACACTAGAAACCACACACATGTCACAAATGTAAAGCCCAGAGGAGACATCGGGACCCAGGCCTTCTTTCATTTGATGCTTTAGTTTTAAATGATTGCTATGCAAATAGTTATTCCTAGGACTTAAACAGTATGAGTGAAGTCCTCTTTGATTTTTCAAGCCCTGAAGTTTGTCTTTCTTAAAGATTATCTTTCCCTTTATGTGGACCTTCCCTGAACACCTCTTTTTCTGACCTGCGTTTTTCCAGGCAGCATCTGAAAGAGCAAGGTGATTTGCAAATGTCAGAGAAACAACTCTATTATGGAGTTTTAATTTTAAAAAACACAACATTTAACAACACCCTCGCTAAGGAGTCATTTCTGGGTCCTCAAATTTGTGTGTGTGTGTTTTAATTTTGGAATGTTGCTCATTTCTTCACTTCAAGACGTGGCCTTGAATGGGGCTCAGATTTCTTCGTCTGTGCTCACATTTTCTCTTTTAGTTGCCCAGTCCAGGGCCATTCACCACAAAACAGCCCTCCCTGGCGGGTGGTTTTCATACCCTGGAGCTGCTCCTGAGTCGCCAGTAACCAGGAGCTTGGCACCAGAACCCCCCCACCCCAACACTTGGCAAAGACCAAAAAGCAGATGAACTTGGGTGGGGGGAGGGAGAAGCGGGGGGAGGAGGGGTGACAGGTAAAGGTTGAGAGTGTGTCAGTTTATAAGAACAAACCCACAGCTTTGTGTACCTCTGAGAATTAGCCTCAGTTGCTCAAACTTTGTTCTTTCTTAGGTGCCCAGACCCCTGACTGTTTTGGTTCTGGACACTGAGAAAATCAATTTAGTACCTGCTCCCTTTTCTCCGCCTCCCCACTCCATACCTCCCAACTGGCTCTGGAAATTTCTGACCAAGAGCAATTGCTAGGATTCCATTTCTGGAGAAAGCACACTTATCACCCAGATCTCCCCACGTGGGGGGTATGAAGACTGGCGGCAGGGTTATTCATTATTTCCTTCTCAACAATATCCCGATTTTTCTCTCCGTCCCTCCCCCAAAGCTCAACATATTGAAACATTTTGCTGCTTAATAAGAGCAGCCGGGAGAGCTGGGAGGTGAAAGGCCAGCCTGGGACCGTGACTGGGGCTGCCTGGGCTCGGGGCTTATGGCCAGGCTGCTCCCTCCCAGCACATTCCTGACCATTGCTTAGGAAAACAAGCCGGGCTTGGGGAGGGGAGGGGACTGAAGTACAAGAGTCGGTGCCCCCATATTTTTGTTCCTGGGATTCATGGAGAGTCCTCTCGCCTCCCAAAGGGAGCAAACACTATTCCAAACAACCACAAATAAAACAGAAGGTGCTCCCACATCCTGCACCGATGTCGTGCATTTTAAAGAGAGGTTCTTTCCAGGGAAGTTGGAAGTTTGAAAATGAGGGCCTCAGCTATGTTAGAGGAGATGAGTACTAAACAAATTGTCTAATTAATACCTCACCATCCAGATGAAGTTTTTCCAGCCTTGGTCTTCCATCATTTTCTTTTCATCTCCGTCTCCTTTCTTTTCTTGGAGGGGACTTCTAAGAGATCACTTGGGTACTTTCTCCAGATTTCACAGGTGTTACCATAGATTTTAAATTCTTTCTTCTTTATGTGTCACAGTTGCTATCATATCCTTATTTGTAGACCTATCTATCTGAGGTTTGGCCCTCTTCATTTGACTGTAAGCTTCTTGAAGGCAGGCATTGAGTTTGTTTTGTTCACTGCAGAATACCAGTGTCCACGCGGAAACTGACAGGCAGAGAAGTGGAGCAGTGATTTAACTACATCTCTTCTTTGTGAACCATAAGGAAAGAAGGGAAAAGGAAACATACACAACAAAACCGTCTCATTGTTATTAAGGGAAAACTGACAGGAACAGTTCCCCTGAGTATACTAATTCATTTTCTGCTTTTCCGGGTTGCATGAAATCAGTGCTCATGTGTTGGCTTCCTTTTCACAATCCTGAGATCATCCCTCTGCCCAAGAACTGTGTGTGGGGTCAGCTGATGGAGGTGTTCTCCCGCATTCTGTACCAAACTCTTCAGGTTGTGGGTGTGCACACAAGCACCAACGTATGTGTCATATTTCTTCCTCTTCCTGTAATTTTCAGAGCCAGAATGGGCATTCACTCCAAGGATCGTGCATATAATAAAATCTTGGTGGTCCTGGAAAAACAGAGGAGCAGATCTGGACTCCCTTTCAGCTGGGGTTTCAGAGCTGCGCGTGGACCTGGAAGCCTGCCTTGTTGCTGTAGGGAGGGTATGTGACGGGGTAGGGTAGGGATGCCCAGTGGGGAAAGTGCCTGCAGCCCCAACCACTGGGTCTGGAAACAGGGGTGGGGTAGGATTAGAATCCTGACTATCTCATCCTCTGGGAAGATACAGCCAACTCCCTTGTCACCTGGAGCCTTCAATTTGCCAGAAGAAAATTGCTGAAATTGGTAACAGCTGCCATAAGGAGGAGCCTAAGAGAGGAGAGAATGAAGGGAAAGGGCAGGAAGACTCATTAATGGCAGCTTGTCCCTCTAACTGCTTCCAAAGGGAAAGGGGTGGGTTTTTTGTTTTTTTGTTTTGTTTTGTTTTGTTTGTTTTTTTTTTTTTTGCTCTGTGGTTATTGCCACCTCACCAGCCTGTACCAGTCTGCTTCCATGGGTCATAGGTTTGTAATCCAGAGCCTGGTCATTAGCAAGTGACCCTAATGCCGAGTTTAGGAGGGCAGGAGATTGGAATCCAAGGAACTCTCCCAGTAGGGGATAGGGGGGCACTTTATCTGGCTGGTGTCACCATGGGTTCAATGACAATTAAGACCCAGCTTCCTCATTTGGCTAATGAGAGAGCTACCATTAGATCATCATGAGATGCCTTCTGATTAGAGTACGCTGTCATTCTGTGAGATTATTTAACCTGGGAAAGGATGTGAATCAAAGGCAAATTAATGGTCTAGGGGTTAGAAACTTTGGGTTCCAGGTTTAGCTCTGTTCCTGATAAGTAGTGTTATGAACTGAATTATGTGCCCCTAAAATTCACATGGGAAAGCCCTTACCACCAGTAATTCAGAATGCAAATGCATTTGGAGATAGAGCCTTTCAAGAGGAAAATAAGGCGAAACAGATAGGTCCTAACCCAATAGGACTGGGGTCCTTATAAACAGATTGGCACACAGAAATGAGGGAGCACATGTGTGGGCACAGTGAGAAGGCCACCAACGGCAAGCCAAGGAGAGAGACCTCAGGAGAAAACAACCCTGCTGGCACATTGATCTTGGACTTCCAATCTCCAGAACAGGGAGAACGTAGATTTCTGTTTTTAAGCCACTAATACTTTGGTATTTTAGTATGGCAGCCCTAGCGAACTAGGTATTTTGCCATGATTTGGTTTCTCCAAGCAAATGAAAAAACTGACAGCGTTGACACACTTTACTCAACTCTTCTGGAACCCACTGAGATGATAAATATCCATTTATTGCATATCCACAGTGTTTCTGGGCCTGTGTAGCCGTGTGCGTAAAGCAATATTCTGGTCTTTGTGATTCTTTCCAACCCCCAAAATGGCTTAAAACACATTGAGTTTTAGTGTCCTCTATATTTTCTATTCCTTTTGCTCTTAATGATGGGAAGGAAGGAAGTTGCTTCCTGCTCTTTCAGCAAGCAATTTCAGATTATAAAGGGTAGCCAACAAGATGTCATGCTCCTTATCTCTCATTATTTGTGTCCTCTTGTAGCCCAGGACAGGCTGCAAACCTAGACTGAGCTCCTGGAAATTACAAGGAGAGAGAAGTGGGAAATCTGCTCATGGAGATAAGTCCAGGAAATGGAGGCAGTGAGTAGAACAGGGTCCATGAGAAGAGCTGTCAGATGGGGGCACTTTGGGTTCTGAGATGTGTGTGAGCTGGTCAGGCCTTTGATTCCTATCACATACCAACTCTCTCTCTCTGTCTCTCTCTCTCTCATTCACGCATACTCTCAGCATAAAAGGGAATCTTAGAATGGGGGAACATAGGGTGCAAAATAAAGAGCATTCAGAGCAAGGATGGAGAACTGATGGATTGAGAGATCAGTGATCCAAATGGGTGCAAGAAGAAGGACCTCTCTCAAGCTAACAGATTCCTCCTTCACCTCTAGCTGCGGATTAGACATATATAAAGCTTCCCAGAACTGCAGATGAAGAAGTAAACTTACTGGAGAATGGATGAGACTGAACATTAAAGCAAAGGGGAACCCTTAAGACCAAAGACTTTTCTATACATTATATTCTTTCCTTCAACTCCCTTAGCAAGTTTCTCTCCTCCTTAAGTTATCTCTTCATGAATATCAATTAATTAATTTTATTTTATTAGCTAATCCTTGAGCCCTGTCCCAGCTGAAATTTTTATAATTTTGGAAAGCATATTACTAGTAATATATATATATATATGTAGGTTATTGGGGGCCATTCTTCATCCTTGTTCCTATTTTAAAAAACTGTGGTATTAATCCTTCATAATAATTCCAATATGGTTCCAGAATGGCTCCAGCTTTTTGTGATTGAAGGGAATCATTCATTCATTCATTTGCAGAGGATGGGTCACAGGAAGGACCCGAGGAATATCACTTTGTGGTCTCTGAGAAGGCAAAAGTTTGGAAAGACTGTATTATCTTTGCTCTATCAACTTGGACTTAACCCTAAGAAAAGAGGGAAGAGGAAAGAATTAATGAAAGCATCAAGTTCAGGGTCATTTGTAGAAGGAATCACCATCACAGTTTAGGGTGATTTTAAAGGCTTCCAGACATAATTAGATACAGTGGGACAACTGGTGTGTCCGCTGTAACTCTGAGGTGGAGGATGGCTGTCTTAGCTGGAAACAAAATGACACTTTGGGACGCTGTTGAGAAAAATGCCAAAGAAGAAAAAGTGTGCTTACTCTGGCTACCGAAGACACGGGAGCAATGTTGTCTGAAATACAGATACCATTTTCATTGCTCCCTTCTTGTCTTCATAACTCCAGTTTACAAAAGAAAAAAGAAAAAACCTAGACAAAAGTAGAGCTAGGCCAATGCTAGTTATTTTTGGCACAAAGGTCTTGGGGTATATTTTTTTTAATGGAGGGGGTAGAAGTGGGTTGAGGTGTGGGAGGTATTTGAATGAGGAGAGATACCAGTAATATCTCTGATACTAATGTCTAAGGATAATCTTTTGAGAATTGAGATGCTTTTGACCAAGTACTTCCAATCTCTAGATGGAAAAGATGCTGTGTCAATACTTGTCTGATCAAATCCTGGTCTGATGTGTCATTATTATTTTTTCAGTGAACCTCAACTTTGATAGACGGGGACAGTGGGGTCCTGGAGAGAGCATGGTCACTCAGTTTACTTCAGTGCACGTCACAGCTGAACACAAAACAATGCCCCCCGCTTAACACAATAAACACTGGGGGCTCACTGCCTTGTGAGTTCCTCTGAGGGAACCTGCTTTTCCTAGATAAGAGATCAAAAGTAGAGGGTATATTTTCATTTTCGTGCTGTCTGTTTTTAAATCAGACTTAGTGAAGGAAGGTGTCGCCTAGATTTTTGGTTGAGGGCAAGGGGAACATAGGTTTATTCCAAATCTTATTTTCTCTTTTTAAAGGATCAGATTTGTGAGTAGCACAGAGCTGATTTGTGAAACCCTCATTGCTTCAGAGTGACTGGGTATAGTGGAGATGGAAAGAATAGGAAATTATATTTCACATTCTATGAAGCCTTCTTGCTATTTCTTTGGGTGATGATTTTACTCTATTTTATGAAAATGGACTAGAAGGGGAGGGGCAGGATGAAGCAGATCTTGAAGAAATAGGTAAGGAAATAGGAAATCCTTCCTACTACCTTCTCCACATTCTGACTCAAAGGTGGGTTGACCTGTGTGGCTACCAGAGCATATTTGACTTCAAATTGACCCAGCTTCGTGTGTCCTTTATTAACTCAGCTAGCTACTCGGCTAGCTAGCTATCCTGTCCTGTTGAGATCTCTATCCTTTTCATTCTGCTAAACCCTATGTAGCACACCAGCAGTGACAAATCAGAGCCAGGGGAGAGGGTTCCCACTGAAAATTTCATGGATTAGCTGAGACAAGAGTCAAATGCGTACCATGACTTCAGCTATTAGCTTGGGAAACCAGCTATTCCAATTTTTTTTTTTTTAATGAATCCCTAGATAATTCTCTTCAAGTTCACTCATGGTAGAATGTTAGCAAGTTGTCTGAAATGCTTTCCTTGTAAGGGCTGAAAAGGGTGGTCAAAATTTTCAGTTGGAGAGGCTTTTTGAGTTGGAACCAAACTGAATTTTGGCTTGCATTTCTAGAAAAGAAACTGGTCATGGCTGTGGGGCCCAGAAGCCTGAGAGATGATAAGCATTTGCAATCTTGAGCGCTTATCTCCTCCTGTATCTGGCCTTCTTGCATTTATAAAGTAAATCGGGAAATCTCACTACAACAGGCTTTCCTGTGAGGAGGCTGGCATTTCCTGCCTTCCCCACTGGGGACAGGAATGGAGGGAACATGCTGCTCATGTTCAGGTTTTCCCATTTCAGCCCTGCAGCCGCCCCGGGGAGTTGGGGTAGGGGGTGGGGAAGAAGGTACCCACCCAGAGATCAGCGGTGGTATGAGTTTGAGCTAACGAGGCCATTGCTTTCCTGATAGACTTTTCATACAGCTTTCTTACACATAAAATAAGAAAAGAAACCCCCATTGTTACGTGCTTGAACACACACATGTGTACATGTATATATTCTGCATATGAACACACACGTGTACATGTATATATTCTGCATCTATGTGTCACATGGATTCTCAGCTGGCTTGCTTTGATGAAATTAATATACTTCTGACAAGCTGCCATTAAACTGGTTATATTAAAATTAGGTTGCATTTTGATGCACCATGGAAACATTCACATAAATTCCATGGTTTAACATTTTCAGGGGTACCTGGGTGGCTCAGTCGGTGAAGTGTCTGACTTCCACTCAGGTCATGATCTGGCAGTACGTGGGTTCGAACCCTGTGTCAGGCTCTGGGCTAACATCTCAGAGCCTGGAGCCTGCTTCGGATTCTGTGTCTCCCCTTCTCTCTGCCCCTCCCCAGCTCATGCTCTGTCTCTCTCTGTCTCTCAAAAATGAATAAATGTTTAAAAAAATGTTTAAAGTTTGTACACAAATAATGCTTTTGTAAAGAGAAGTGCCTCTCCTCACTTCTTGCATTTATCTTTAGGGTAAATTTTATTCCATTTTTGATATAGGTGCTATTGAAAAGATTACTTGCATTCATAAAACATTTCACATATTGCTTCTGTCAAAGATATGAATGTATGTAGAAAACCTGATCTTGTTCTATTATAACATTAATATCATATGTTTTACATAACCCTTATAGTCATGTGTGATTGGACAGACCCTAGAGAAATTCATACTCAATTTCCAAGATGAAAAAATAGAATCTGAAACAGAAGTTACTTCTTTTTTCAAGGCAACATTTAAATATGTTATTTCAGGGGAAAGTGGGTGATGGGCATTGAGGAGGGCACTTGTTGGGATGAGCACTGGGTGTTGTATGGAAACCAATTTGACAATAAATTATATTTAAAAAATAAAAATAAATAAAAATAAATATGTTATTTCATTTAAGCAACATGATTATTGTTAGCACCATCTTTTACATGGTCAGATTGAATCATATGTGAGAAACCTCAATCTCTTGGACTCAATATATTACCTAAGTAATGCATTTTAGACTTTATCTATAATTATATAAGTAATTTGTCAGACTTTGCAGAGGGAGCCACAGGACCTGACTAGAACTCAAGTAGTTTCACCTCTTTTTTTTTTTAAGTTTATTTTTATTTATTGTGAAGGGGGAGGGAGGGAGAGAGAGAGAGAGAGAGAGATCGAGAATACCAAGCAAGTTCCATGCTATCAGCACAGAGCCAGGTATGGGGCTCGATCTCATTAACTGTGAGATCATGACCTGAGCTGAAATCAAGAGTCTGACGCTTTAACCAACTCAGCTACCCAGGTGCTCCAACTCAGGTCTTTTCACTTCTAATCTTCTATTGCCTTGTTGCATTTCTATGAACATGGTACATGAAATTGATGAACTTTCCATCTCCGTTAAGTGGTGGTGGGATGCCCACCATCAATGACAATGCACGGATTTAAGAACTCCCTTCTCTCTTCTTCCATGTTTAGAACACCTGATGTTACTTTCTATTTCCTTTCCCTTTATCCCAGGAGGAAGGGCTGCAAAGATAAGAGATAGTTCATATATACTCTTCATCTACTTTTTCTAATGTTCCATAGTATCATTCATTATCAAAGCTTAGCATTTGTTTAGTAATATTAAATAAACTTCAAACTATTCAGATTTCATCAGTTTTTCTGCAATCTTCTTATTCTGTTCTTGGGTCCAGTCCCGGACCCCATGTTGTCAGGTGTCCTTAACCTCCTCATATCTATAGTAGTTCCTCGGTCTTTCCTTCTGTTGCATGACTTTGACACTTTTGAAGAACATTGGTGAAGTATTATGTAGAATGCCTCTAATTTGGGTTTGTCTGAAGTCTTACTATGATTAGATAAAGTATTTGGGGGAAGAGTTCAAAGGAGGAATGTGCCTTTTATAGCACATTATCCTGGAGAGTCTATGACATTGATGTCTTATTACTGGTGATGTTGACCTTGGGCACTTGGTTAAAGTGGTATTGGCCAGGGTACTCCACTACATATTTTTTTCTCTTTGCAATTAACAAGAATTTGGATGGAGATACGGTGTCATTAATAAATATTTGGTGGGAGGGAGGCACATGATGGCAAAGGAATACTTTGAGTACCATGCAAATATCCTTTTTTTCCTTACCCTTTTGCTCATTAATTTTAGCATCCATTGCTGAATTTCACCTTAAGTAATAATGTCCTAATGATAATTTCACTCATTCCTTCTACATTTATTAATTGGAATTTTTTTAAAAGAATTGTCCCTTCTCCTTTCTCTCTCCATTTCTTCTCATTTCCTTCCTTCCTTCCTCCCTCCCTTCCTTTCTTCCTTCCTTCCTTCCTTTCCTCATCAGTATGAACTCATGGATATTTATTTTATTATTTGGATTGCCATCTATTAATACAGTTTATTTTGTTGCTCAAATTTCAAATTGTTCCACTTGGGCCATTGGGAGCTCTTTCTGAATTTTTCCCTTTAGCATCTCCTTATTTTCTGTCATCATGCAGTGCTTCAGAATTATCTTATATTTTCCCTGCCCCAGCCGTGTGATCATTTGCTTCTCCAAGGATCCCTGGTTCCTTGGATTGAGAATGGTATTTAGAAATCAAGATTGGAGGTTTAGTTGTGCTACTTGCTACTAGGGGTTACAGTCTAAGTCCCTCTCAGCAGACAGAGCAAGGGAATATAGCCTAAATATATACACATTTCTAGATTTCTTTCTGTATCTCTCTAGTCTGCTAGATCTGCCATAATGGAATACCACAGAAGGGGTGGCTTAAACACAGAAATTTATTTCTCACAGTTCTGGAGGCTGGAAGTATAGGATTAAGATATTGACTGGGTTGGTTTTTTCTGGGGCTTCTCTCCTTTGCTTGCAGGTGTCCAAGTCCTCTCATGGCTGTGGTCTCTCTTTCTCTCTCTTTCTATAAGGACACCAGTTATCTTGGATTAGGGCCCCATCCTTTTGATTCATTTAACTTCAGTTATGTCCTTAAAGACCCTTTCTCTGAATATAGTCACATTGTGGGTTAGGACTTCAACATATGAATTACTTGGTCCATAACAATCTGTGTATATATTTTAAAATGAGTTAATGCTGATATCTCCAATGCCAATTCAGTGCTACAGGATTCATTTTGGA
Source organism: Crocuta crocuta (assembly GCF_008692635.1). NCBI lineage: Eukaryota > Metazoa > Chordata > Mammalia > Carnivora > Hyaenidae > Crocuta > Crocuta crocuta. Next base: position 4,733,582 of record NW_027528872.1, read on the forward strand.
ATTTCCTCTTTGCATATTTGTAATTTCTCCCTCCAGCAGTGAGGAATCTGGCACTTATTATCTACAATATATTTATTTATTTGTTCAACTATAGCATATCTATGAAGCCCTTTCAGAATTGCTAATCCATACCCTCGGGAGAAACAGATTCACCCAACTATAGTATAGTGGTTTGGTTCTTTTTATATATGGTTCTTTTTATGTTTAGCTTTACAGTAAGTATTTGGTCAACACACTGTTTCCCAGAGCTACTACGTCCCCTTTCTTACTCAACTTTTGGTGTGGTTATGTCAATCATTTATAATGCAGTTGGGTTCAGTTGTCATAGAATGAATTCCATCTGTCAACCTCGTAAAATTGGGGTTGAGTTTTTCAATTTCCATAGAGTAAAATTCACTCTTTGTGGTGTATAGTTCTATGATTCTGAGAAATGTAGTGCATTCATGTGAATCTATACAACCATTTCACTCCCCACTCCAAATTGTTTTGTGCAGCCCTACCTCCCACCCCCAGTCCCTGACAAGCACTGGGATTTGCTTTTCATCCACAGAGTTTTGCCTCTTTCGTAATGTCGTATAAATGGACTCATATAATATGGAAACTTTGGGTCTAATTTCTTCCATTTGGCAAAGTGTATTTAAGATTTATTCATGTTGGTGTATGAATTAGAAATGTGTACCTCTTCACTGCTGAGTAGTATTCCATTGTTGAGTAGTACTCATTGAATATCCATTTGATCACGTTTTAGTGTGATCCATTCACCTACTGAAGGACATCTATGCCATTCCTAGTTTCAATTGAATGTAAATAAAGCTATAAATATTTGCGTACAGGTTTTGGTTTTATGTAAGTTTTCAGTTTGCTTGGGGTGAATATCTAGGAGTGGGATTTCTGGGTTTTATGGTAAATGAACATCTAACTTTATAAGAAACTGTCAAACTCTTTTTCTAAATGGTTGTGCCATTCTGTATTTTTATCAGTAGGTTTGAGGGCTCCATTTGCTTTCAATACTTCTGAGCACTTGGTTGTAATTTGCACTTCCCTAATGACTAACCATTTTGAGTATCTTTTCATGTGTGTGCTTGCATCTACACATCTTCTTTGGTAAAGTGTTTTTTCATGTCGTTTGTCCAGAATTTTATTGCTAGTTCTTGTTGAGTTTTGAGAGTTCTTCATATACTCTGGAAACACATCTGTTATCACATTTATGTTTGCAAATATTTTCATTCATTCTGTGGCTTGTCTTGTGATACTCTTAACAATGTCTTTCTTTCTCTGAGCAAGTTTTAAATTTTGGTAAAGTCTAGTTTATATTTTTTCTTGTATGAATCTTGTTTTGGTTGTCATATCTAAAAACTCTTTGCCATACCTAAAGTCGTGCAGATATTCTGCTATGTTTTTTGCTAGAAGTTGGATAGATTTAAATTTTATATTTCAGCCTATGATATATTTTGAATTAGTTTTTGTATAAGATGTAAGGTATTTGTAATTGTTCATTATTTAATTACTTGATATTTTACATACAGACATCTAAATGTTCCAGCACTATTTGTTGAAAGGACTATCTTTTCTTTTTCTTTTTAATTTTTTACATTTATTTATTTTTGAGAGACAGAGTGAGACAGTGTGAGTGGGGGAGGGGCAAAGAGAGAAGGAGACACAGAATCTGAAACAGACTCCAGGCTCTGAGCAAGCATTCAGCACAGAACCTGACGCGGGGCTCGAACCCACGAACCGTGCGATCATGACCTGAGCCGAACTCAGACCCTCAACTGACTGAGCCACTCAGGTGCCCTAGGACTATCTTTTCTTGATTAAATTGCCTTTGTACCATTTCAAAAATCAACTGACTGTATTTGTGTGGGTGTATTTGTGAGTATTCTATTCCATTTCATTGATCCATGTCTAACCTTTTGCCAATACCACATTGCCTTGACTGTGGTAGCTTTGTAGTGAGTCTTGAAATCATAGTGTTTATGGATAGTATGAGTCTGTGACTTTATTCTTTTGCAGCATTGTTTTGGCTATTCTAGTACCTTTGTCTTTCTATGTAAATTTTATTTTATTTTTTTAATTATTTTTTAATGTTTTTTATGTATTTCTGAGAGAGAGAGAGAGAGAGAGACAGAGCAGGGGAGGGTCAGAGAGAGAGGAAGACACAGAATCTGAAGCAGGCTCCAGGATCTGAGCTGTCAGCACAGAGCCTGATGCAGGACTCGAACCCACGAACCGTGAGATCATGACCTGAGCCGACATTGGATGCTTAACTGACTGAGCCACCCAGGCGCCCCTATGTAAATTTTAGAATCATTTTGATATGTCAACAGGACCACTGGGGTTGTGTTTGGGACTGTGGTGAACCTGGAGTAAAACCAAGGGAACTGACATTTAACAATATTAAGAAACATAAGACCTGAGTGCATCTCCTAAAGGATTTATATATACAACACTGGTGTTTATTGTGGCATCTGAACATACTGTATCACTTGTGTTCAATTTTGTCACTAGTGGCTAAGATGAGCCACAAATATAAATATTTAACCTTACATAAATGGTTCGGTACGGGGACATGAAATATAAACATATATTTACCCTTGATTATTAAGGGATAAAGGGAGGGCGCCTGGGTGGCTCAGTTGGTTAAGCGTCCAACTTTGGCTCAAATCATGATCTCCTGTTTGGGAGTTTGAGCCCTTCATCGGGCTCTGTGCTGACAGCTTAGAGCCTGGAGCCTGCTTTGGATTCTGTATCTCCCTCTCTCTCTGAACCTCCCCTGCTCATACTCTGTGTCTCCCTCTGTCTCTCAAAATATGAATAAATGTTAAAAAAAATTTAAGGGATAAAGCGTGATAATTCTCCAAAGTGAGATGTGAATCATCATGCATGGCTGTACATTCACAATGGCTTATTTGTGCCTATAATTTGATTATATTTGCAATTAAAAAGAAACTCCCTATTTTGAAGAATTTTTTTTTTACATTTATTTATTTTTGAGAGACAGAGAGGGGCAGGGCAGCGGGGAAAGGGCAGAGAGAGAAGGAACTCACAAACTGTGAGATCGCTACCTGAGCTGAAGTCGGACGCTTAACCAACAGAACATCCAGGCGCCCCATTTCCCTTTTTATTTATAGGAAAACTCCTGAAAAAATACAGGCAGGTAGAAATTGAGTATATATTAAGGGCTCAGAAATGTGATTGACTAGCAGTGCTGTCAAGACTGATTTCACAACTGTGTGTTCTATTAAACGTCCACCGCTAGCAGTACTATGAAGCAATGTAATATGGTGGGTAAGACTCCAGCTTTGGGTCAAATAGACCCACATTTGTGTAATGGCTCCTTATGAACAAAGGTTCTAACATGTCAAAAAGTTTCAAATAAAGGTTAAATTATTTCATGTGTTAAAGTACTTACCCCACTGCCTGGAACTTGATTCTCAGTAAGTATTAGCTATACAAATAAACAGCTTTTTATCTTAGATATTTCAAATATTTATTATCATTGATGTAATTTGGTTATACCAAACTCAAAGAATTCAGTAGCTACAGTGGACCTATTCTGAAATGTGGTCACATCCCCAGAAAAACTCCCAGTAAAAAAATTTCATGGAATTGATTCCATTGAAATCAGTCTACATATAAGGGATATATTCATAAGTTATTTTTCAGAAAAATTGGAAGTATAAATGACTGAATGCTGACTGATTTTTAAACAGAGCTAGGAAGCTCGATAATTGAATTGTATTCTTGAACTAATTTAAAAATTTTTAACATTTATTTATTAAAATTTTTTGTTTAATGTTTTTTATTCATTTCTGAGAGAGACAGAGAGAGACAGCGTGAGCAGGGGAGGGACAGAGAGAGAGACACACACAGAATCCGAAACAGGCTCCAGGCTCTGAGCTGGCTGTCAGCACAGAGCCCGACGCAAGGCTTGCACCCACGAACTGTGAGATCATGACCCGAGCCAAAGTTGGACGCCCAACTGACTGAGCCACCCAGGTGCCCCTAACATTTATTTATTTTTGAGGGACAAGAAGATACAGAGCATGTGCAGGGGAGGGGCAGAGAGAGAGGGAGACACAGAATCCGACACAAGCTCCAGGCTCTAAGCTGTCAGCACAGAGCCCAATGCAGGGCTCAGATTCACAAACGGTGATATCATGACCTGAAATGAAGTCTGATGCTTAACCAACGAAGCCACCCAGGTGCCTCTTGAAATAATTATTAAAGTTAGAAAGCTCTCTCTAGTTTATGGTCACACACACACACACACACACACACACACACACACGCACATTGTGGTAGGTTAAAAAGTGAGATGTGTTTAGTTTTAGGAATTCATTCAGCTGATTTTAGAAACAATTCTGTTAAATTAGTTTTTGAAAATCCTTTACTCTCTCACTGTTTTTGCAGTTTGTAGATTGTAGGAAAAGTTGCCTCTACTGCACCCCAAATTATGATTGTTTAGGTGGATGAGTGTCACCCTACAGCTTCCAGACACCGGTAATGCTGAATCAGAAGCAGCCCTGGCCTTTGAGCATAAGGTGTTAGTTAAGTTGTCTCCATCACCCCCTTCCAGAGGACAGTGTCCTTCTTTTAGATCCATAATCTGTCAGGTTTGTGGAAGCTGAGAACAAAAGGAAAGCAGTTTTCAGTCCAATTTACCCATTTGGTGAAGGAGCAAGGATAGGAACACACCATGTGATTCTCAGCCCAGAGTGTTGCACACAACTTGACCTTACGGGTTTTTTCAGGAAGTTCAGGACAGCTCCTCAAAAGTGACTGGGCAACACCCACTCGTGGGGACCCAGATACAGGTTCACAGGGAGTTCAGGAAAGCAATGGGCCGCCTGAGCCCTAGAGGATCTATTCAGGTGCACCCTGGCTGGGGGCTCTGGGACCTGGAAGAGCTTGAAACGCCCTGGGCTCTCCATGGTGGGTAAGTTTGAGGCTCTCTTCTCCGATTCCATTTCCTGCCTCTAACGGCCACAGCTTGATCGTTGAGACTTAGCCACCCGTGACTGTTGAGGGAAATAGAGGGAAAATTGAGCTGCTGCCTGCATCTCCTCTTCTGGCACCAGGGGCAGGGCCTGAGATAAGCGACCCCCGGCCAGAGCTCATCACTCACTGTCACCCTCTGTGGTAAGACCATTCCACGAGGGTCTGGGACAGAGATTCTGAGAACCTTGCAGGAGAGATCCTTCTGTGCTTAACTTTATTTTTATTTTTCCGTTGAGCTTAGAGATGAAGAACTCTGTCTATAATGGAGAAAGACAAAAGTAATGCGTAATAAAAGGGCACTCTTTAATTCTAGTGAAGGGGCCGGGGAGTGGATATTGAGAAATGGACATCGGGAATGAAGGAAGTTGGGGTCTTTGCCCTGAGAGGTGTAGTTATCAAGGGGTTTCCCTTTGTAGACATTCATCTCTGCTCTTCACTCATTGCCAGTCATTCTCCCCCATGCTGGGCCTCTCTTTTCCTAGTCTTTTAAGTGGGGATACTATCCACTTAAGAGGGATAAAAATGGTAGCAGAAGTCCTAAAATACACGTCCCAGGTCCATGTGCAGAGAACCATGCCTTAAAACTTGATTCTAAAAATTCACTGATAGCTAAAAATACCCTGTTGACACAGGCCTGTCGGCACCCTCTGATTTTTCATTTTACGTGCACAAATTTATGTTTTTCCATTTTCGTTGGCTAGGGTTCTGTTATTTGAAGGTAAGGTGTGGGAAGTCCTACAGAGGTTCAATGGGAGACGGGGAATCGGATATAGTTTTTCTCTCTGGAAGAAACTTTCATCGAGATTAAAAAAAAAATGTTTAGGCTCCGCTTTGCTACTGTAACCTCTAGTCTTCTGCCAAATGGCAATACAACAAAGAAAGCCTCCTTTTCAAGTTTCTGGTTAATAAAACAACACAACGCAAGACAAATAAACAGAAACAGAAGGCTGGAGCTTGCATAACTCAGGGAGCACATGTGCTGAGAGAGGAGGAGTGCCTTGCTCCGAAGACCAGCGATGTGTCCGGTGGACCACCACACCTCAGTCCCCGCCCCAGATCCCAGGTCCCCAGAAAGAAAGAGCTGGCCTGGAAAGACCTCACAAGCAAGTGGCTCTTCTTTCTGTTCTTTTGCAGTCCTGCTCTTGAGCCCCTCACCTTTGGGTTTTCTGCTCCTGGCTGGTCTGGACGTTGTTGCTACAGACGTGCTGCTGGAATGGTTCTTAATTTACTGCTGGAAAGTGTGGGTGTGACTGGTCGCAAGTCACTGGGGAGTGTGTCGAGAGAACCTAACAGGCGCTGACTTATTTGAACTATAAGATCGGCCTTCTCAGGCTTCTGTTCTCTTCTCTTAGTGCTATGGTTTCTTAGGACCCACCTGGGGGTGTGTGAGGGCTGGGGACCTCACACTGGGATAGAGGGGAGGGAGGATGTCATAGAGCTGGTTGTATGCAGGACCATGGGTTGCACATCCTGAAGGGACTGGAAGGTTCACCCTGAGCTTGTGGCTGTCACTTCCCACCCCAGTGTGGTTCCAAATGGGGAGCTGCACTTTGCTCAGGAAGTAGTCTAACAGCAGCACCCACCCCTCCAATTCCATGCTCCTCTCTTCTCTTTTTTTTTTTTAAAGTTTTTTTTTAAATTTATTTCTAGGAGAGAGAGAGAGAGACAGCGTGAGCAGGGGAGGGTCAGAGAGAGAGGGAGATACAGACTCTGAAATAGGCTCCAGGCTCTGAGCTGGCAGTCAGCACAGAGCCCGACGCGGGGCTCGAACCCATGAACCGTGAGATCATGACCTAAGCGAAAGTTGGATGCTTAACCGACTAAGCCACCCAGGCGCCCCCTCTCTTCTCTTTTCTTCTTCGACTTTTAAAAATGCTCTCTCACCTCTGGCTTCCACTCGATTCCCTCTCTCCTTCCTCCAGGACACACAGAGCAGTGGCTTACACCTCAAGATTGCACATAAGCCCCAAGCCCATGAGGAAAGCATTTCCTAGTAGTAGTGTTTCCTATAGGCATGTGGGGAAGAGTTTCTCAGCTCTTCATCTCTGTTCTCAGGGGACATCCTCAGGCCAGTACGAGCGAGTATCTGTGAATCAGCTGCTGCTCAAATCTGGAAACAAAGAGTAAACCCAACACTTGAAGAACTGCTAAGGATTTATGATGTTTCAGAGGAAGAACTGTTCAAAAAAGAACTGATGAGCCAACTTCTCTGCAACGTGTTAAATAGCAAACTGAGGGTGTAGAGCTGCTTTTTGTTACTTGAAACAAATGAAATGACAGGAAAGACAGACCGTGAAGCAGTTGGTGGGATGTCTGGGACTTTGGAATGAAACTACACGGGGATTCTCATTTTCATCTCTTTGAGGATTTCATGCAATTCGCTTCTCTTCATTTAGACCTGCTGCTTCTCCTGGTTTGGATATCAATGTGTCTTCAGAAGGTTTTCTGGGACATAAGAATTCCCCACTTCTCTCAAATGCTCCTTAAATCTTGCTTCTTTGTTGAGAGTTTTATTAGACTCATCTCGAACTCTTTTGGATGCTTACCACAGAGAAGGTGGAAGCTGGACAATATCCTCATTAGGAAGTTGTAAGTCTTAAACACCATAGTGGGTTTGATAACTGCCTACCTGTCTTCCCTTCCTTCCTGAGCCGATATTGGCACAATGCATACCTCTTCAGATGCCTGAGTTGCTCGGGGATACTTTGGCCACCCTCACCTCCAGGAATGGGCTCCGATTCGGCTACATAAATCAGGGCAATGCCGTCCTCCTTGAACACACATAGTTCAATGGGGGCCTTGCGACCTTATTCCGCGTAAAGCAAAGACTGCAGAGGCTTCTGGGAATGCTCTTTCTCGCTTTTAAGAGGACCAATGAATAGCCACTTTTTCTCCCTCTGCCTCAGTTTCTTCTGACAGCCGTTTTATTGCCATGAAAGGAGCTTCCATGAGGACAAAGTTGATACCCAGAGGAAGGTAGCTTGAGAGAGGCTCAGGGAAATGCAGCCAGAGTCCTGATTCCATGCTCTTGGAATCTGCTGAACTCTGGATGTCCAGTTATATGAGCAAATAAAAGCCATCTGGGTCAGCTGAAATCATCCTGCCCTAGGGGTTTCAACTCTTGGCATGGTGTAGAGCTGTCCAGTGGAAGAGAACTCAAGTAAGAATCCAAGGATCTAGCCTAGGGTCTTAGACTACCATGTACAAGTGATGTGTCCGGGAGCAAGTCTGGTTGACCTTCGGCACTTGATTTCTGTGTGAAAGGGGTGTAATGATCACTGTGTTTATGTCACAGATAAGTGAGCTTCAAAATGTGTAAAATGTTGTTATAAGCGTCATCTGCTTGTTCAGTTCACTATTCTATTATGATGAAAATAATAGTGTCTAACTCCATTAAGAGACTATTCAAAGGGTGCCTGGCTGGCTCAGTCAGTGGAGCATTCCGCTTCAGCTCAGGTCATGATCTCATGGTTTGTGCCTTTGAGCCCCACATCTGTTGGGTGCTGTGCTGTCAGCACAGAGCCAGCTTCTGATCCTCTGTCTCCCACTCTCTCTGCTCCTCCCCCACCTGTGCTCATGCATGCACTCTCTCCCTCACAAAAATAAATAAACATTAAAAAATAAGAGATTATTAAATGTCAGTCCCTGTGCTAATTGCTTTAATGACTTAGCTCATTTAATCCATATTTCAATCTTATAAAGTATGTTTTTATATCCCCATTTTGCAGATGAATAAAAAGCATTAGGGAAATTAATACTTCTTCCCAATATTATACATATATTAATTGGGAGCTTACTAACATATATTTGAGTATGATATTAATTATGCAAGCAGTATCTGTGCCATAGCAATTGCCACCAACCCCAAATCCTGTATAAGACTCGTTCCCATTTTCCAATGTTTTTCCCCTCATACCATCATTATCTAGCTTTCTTTTATTGCTCCCTAAGTCCTTCAGCTAATAAAAATCTCCCTTTCATAATTAACCACTGCATGTACTTATTATTGCACTTGGCAAAGAAATGCAGTTGGTTTAGACCAGGCTTCTAAAAGTTTATGTGTGTGTGTGTATTGTAAGAATAATGTGTTGGAAGGTACCTGGGTGGCTCAGTCAGTTAAATGTCTCACTTCAGCTCAGGTCATGATCTCACAGTTTGTGAGTTTGAGCCCTGCGTCAAGCTCTCTGATGTCAGCACAGAGCCTGCTTCAGATCCTCTGCTCCCCCCCGCCCCTACTCCACTCTTTTTCAAAAATAAATAAATATTTTAAAAAAGGAATAGTGTGTTAGGATCTCAATAGTAGTAGTGAGTTCTTTAAATATTTTGAGACTGTTAAAATCAATGCACTTATTAGGATAACGTCTGAGATAGTGGCTTGACAGTCACAGATTATAGCTAGAAGTCAGTATCACTGATGCCTTGCACTGGAATATTAAAGGTAGGTACAGATTCGCTGTAATTAGAGAGGGTCTCCTTACTGTCTAGACCAATAGTTTTCAAATGGGAACAGTTTTGTACCCCCCAGCCCTCCAGGGGCAATCTGGGGATGTTTTGATCATCACAGCTAGTAAGTGGTGGTGTGCTATTGTCATCCGGTAGGAATAGTCCAGGAAGGCTACTAAGTATCTTCCAGCACACAGGACAGTCCCCACAACAAAGAATTATCTATCACTAAATGAGAATCTTGGGGGGTGATGGGCATGGAGGAGGGCACTTATTAGGATGAGCACTGGGTGTTATGTGGAAACCAACTTGACAATAAACTATTTAAAAAAAAATAAATGAGAATCTTGCCGAGGTCGAAAGATCTTGGTCCAGACTACCCAAGGACCGGTGCTGAGGTTTCCTCTCTATACCATTCTTGCTCGGTTAGAAGTCAGGCATTGCATCCTGTTCTAAGGGTTCTGAAATATTCATAAATTGACACCCAACACTGAGGTTTGGCAAAGTCTTGGAGTTTGGCGAGGATGTCCTTCTCCTGGAAAAGCCAGTAGAAGCCAGAAGCAAGAAGATTTCTTGCAAGAGACTGATGATGGAAGACTCTTACCTGAAAGAGGTGAGACCAATTGATAAATGTCTCAAACAGTGTGCAAGGGTCTTCAGACATTTCACTTCTACTGAGACCTAGTGCAGGGAGCTGAAGTGCCGCCTGTCTCGATGTGGTCTCCTTTTTTTCCTATGTAACCGCTGAGGTTTACGTCTATTGTCTCAACCCCTGACATGTTCTAATATTGACCTCAGCACATGTGCTCCTCTACTGAACACAACCCAAGTAACCATGATCAGGCCTCTTTGGGCTGCAGGGTGTGATCATTTTCCTCCCCTTCTACTTTTCTATCGCATCTTTGCTCTGGTAGACACATCTCCTGTTACACTTATGGCCTTCTCTTTTGATTCACAAGAGCTTAGAACTTGAAAAAGAGTAGAATATTAGAATTTCTTTTCTTTCGATCCCCTTGCCGTAGAAGTCAAACTTTTGCTTATGGCCATGTGGACCCTTTTGAACAACCAGGAGACAGTGAGGGCATACAACAAAGAAAGAAAAAAGTCACAAAGATGAACATGTCAAGATCTTATTTCACGACATCAGAGATTTCATAAGTTTTCCCCACACACCCCCTACACTTTGGAGTTTAGGAAGGAGGTAGGGGTGGTAGAGGAGAGTTTTATGGGTTTAGCCAGATGTTAGGGACATCTGGTGACTAGATGTTTGTTTTCTAAGCATTTCTGAATGTTATGCTCAGAGGCTATGAATCGGGAATAGAACAGGGTCTGCTCTGGCCGCTCTGGAAGGCAGCACTTGCTTTGAGAGTAGAGATTAGACAAGAATAGGAAAGGTGGGTTTGGCCTGGTAAAAGGTAGCTTTTTCCTTTTTGTCCCTCCGTGGCTGTATTTGGAGACAGGACTCTACCAATCCCTGATATAATAACCATGATTCTAATTATAATTTATGGAGCACTTATTATATGACAGTCACTGTACTAGAGATTTTGCTTATGTTTTCTTATTTACGTTCAGTTTTCATATGCTACAATCTGTAAGGTACTGCAGGGGTGGCTCTCAACTCTTCAGAATCTACATTTTTTTAATCTCTATTTTTAGGGTGGATATCATTTTTTAGACTTAAACAGACAGTTCTCACATTTAGGAATTTTAGTGTTACCAAACCCAGTATAGTATTTGTCTGTTTATTTGTTTTCCACGTGGTGTTGGTGGATTGTCTCAATTTATTAGTCTAGTTTTGCTGGGTTAATGCTATTACCTGGGACCGTGAAAGTCTTTCTGTGAAATGAACTTTCCCACCCCAAGTCAAAACACGGGAACATTGTTTCATAAACTCCAGACTCCAACTAGGTGAATCAATTGATATTTTGGGAAAGGGCCAGATTTTCTGGAGGAAATATCTCTTGGACTTAAGTCTTTGTATTTGGTGTGTAAATTCATACTTTAGAAAAGCAAATGCTACCATGAGAGTGTACTGGATGGAAGATGATTGTGAACAGAATTCTACCTCTTCCCATACACTATAGCCAACACTATGGGACGATTATCCCAGGGAACTATAGGTGGCTCCTAATGGGACATTCTCTAGCATCAGACAGACGTTGTTAGTGGCAGTAGAGAGAAGGTTCTGAGGCAAATAGGAAGGAAGCAAAGTTGGATGACAAATGTGGAGGGAAACAAAAATCTAGAGTCTTTTTTTAATGTTTATTTTTGCGAGAGAGAGGGACAGGGGTGAGTGGGGGAGGGGCAGAGAGAGTGGGAGACACAGAATCTGAAGCAGGCTCCAAGCTCTGAGCCATCAGCACAGAGCCTGATGTGGGGCCCAAACTCATAGACTGAGAGATAGTGACCTGAGCTGAAGTCAGATGGTCAACCAACTGAGCTACCCAGATGCCCCCAAAATCTAGAGTCTTTCAAAGAAAAGATTAGGCAGTTGAACATTAGCAGAAGGCAAAATTTCAAAGTGCAGGAGGTAGGAAGAGATCTTGACTTGGGGGCCAGAGACCAGTGGCTCAGCTAGGATCTAGGAAAACCTGGGAGATACGAGATGCAGATCCAGAATAAAACACATGTCAGTGGCTCAGTTTGTGCTGGCCTTCTGGATACCACTCCCCTAACCCAATTGCTATAGCAGGGCAGCCCTGGCACAAGATTCAGTGCAGACCCTGATACGACCAGTGATAAAAGTCTGGGGAATTGGTGGTACAAAGGAGCAAGCCTGTGTCCTTAAGGCTCTCCTGACCTCTGTCCTCCAAGAGGATATCTCCGTTATTTGAAGACTAGAGACTTATCACAGCTTAGAGGATTTGCAAGGGATTTGACCACTGGATTGGTACGGGCAGGCTTATTATGCTCAAATGGGCACCACAGAACCATGACGTTTGGTTTTCATAAACGGGCGGGGNAGAGTGGAGTGAAGAGAAATAAGACATACAGTGGAAGACTGGAAATTTCTCTGTACAATCACATATCTCTTCCGCTTTTGGGAAAGGAAACTAATCATAAGGAATAGGGTATTTTGAAAAAGTATATAAAGCAACTCTGAAGACCAAAAGGACCACAAATAATTCACATCTTACTTCTCCTGTTTTTCTAAGATCCTTGCTTTCAGTGTTGGACAGCCAGAAATATCAAAAATTGACTGTAAACCAGGACCCTCTTCTTTCATCAACCTATAAAGGGGAAAGCTTTTTTCAAATTTGGAAATCTTAAAAATAAAGAGAATAGTTTGTGAATGGACCCTCACAATAAACAAAGAAAGCAGAATGATTACTTTTTATGATATCAAATTTCATATACAGTTTAAATATTCTTACCACTTAGAACCAACCAAATACTTTCAGCTCTATAAAGTTTCCATTATTTCACTTAACCAGAGAAATCTGCCAGTTAATATTTTACTAAGCCTGAAAATATTTTAACTGGCCCTTTCCATATCTATCAAGTTCAAAGGGATGATATAATTTATGTATCAATACTCCATAAAGTTTAGCCCTAGAAATGTGGATTATATTTTCAATATTTATTAAAATTTTTTGCCTATTGGCTGACTTATTTCAGGCCCATGGGCATGTGCTTTTATTGCAAGGTAGGCTTAAAAATTCATATGCTCGGTCTAGATGACTCTAGCATCTTGCTGTTCATGAAGATCATTTAAGATGAAAGGCATTAAAATAAGGTAGACTTTAGATATCTAAGCATCTGTTTAATTCAGCCCTTCTTCTCTATTACTTATTTCTGGAGCTGGGCATCAAAGAAAAAAAATAAAAAGTCGGCACTGTTCTCTTAAAAATACGTCAAGGCCCCCAACTCTTTAACAACACAGGAAATGTCAAATATTATATGGATATAAATAACTCAGTAAAACAGGGTTACAGGAACATCTGGATTTGCACAGTTCCACGCACTTGGCTGGCGCAAAGATATTTCAGTAATACTATCCAGTCGTTGGGTTGTGTGACACTGTGGGGCACAGAAGGGAATTTGAGTGTCGAGTGAAAAATGTGCTTGTAAAAGGGTCTGAGTTGTTATCTGTCTAATCCGTCCTAATCTGTTCAGTCATTTGCTCTGGGGGCTCTTAAGAGGGAATACTGACCCCCTCTGGAAGCCAGTCTCGTAGACAGATACCCCCAGAGCCTCAGGGTTAGGGATGGAGGGCAGAAGGTTAATGACCCTCGGGACACAGGCTGCCCTGAAGATCACTAGAGAGATCATTTTTAAAAGGGACATCTTAATTTTCAGAGGAACATGCAGCTTTATCTCAGTTCTGACCTTGTGGAAACAATCTGAAGGGGAAAATGGTGACTGCATCTCCTTTGTTAGTGCCAGCTTTGCCTTGTGCCCTGTTCAGCTCCACTGTTCAGTTTCCCTCCTCTCTTTACTGCACCATGTCCTCCGCCAAAGGCTCTCCTTTTATTTTTAAGATCTGACTTCTTGGATGTTGGGCAAGCTACCAACATTGGTGTGTTGGTAGCTTGCCCAACTGTTGGGAAGGCAGTTTGTGCAATCCAGACTATTTGGAGTTCATTTCACTGATACACACTTAAAAGAGAAAGTAAAACCCCCAAACAGATCCATACACCAACAGTTTCACACAAAGGCATGTAAGGGTTATGGTTTTCCTCAGTGTCTAAATTACAGCGTTCAGCATCATCAAGAATAAGAAAGAGCAACATTACCCACCTCAGAGGGAGGCAAAGCCAGATATAAATGATAGGTATATGTGTTAGATCCCTTTGGGCTCATCCCCAAATACATTTTGAATTTCTTTATTCTGCAAATATTGACTAATGACCGTGTGCCAAGCACTGTGGTAGATAAAAACTCAAGGCCCTTCCTGGTCTTCAAGGAGCTTAGAGTCTATATGGAAATAAACAGTAACAGTAGATTAGATCAGACCATAGTACAATATGTTCTAAAATAAAGTGAACCACCGAAAGAAAATAAATTGCAGGTAAAGATAACTTGCTTAAATATCTCCTATGAAACCTGTGAATAGCTAGTTATATTGATATCTTTCCCTTCAAGAACTTTTTGGCAATCACTGATCCGTCATTAAAATCAAGTCTAGTGGTGGACACACAGGTAGCTGAATGGCAATGCTGCCCAGCGCTAGATCAGGAAGCAGAGGGGAAGCAGATTTCTTTCCAAAACAGTGGGGCAATTGTATGGAGTTGAAAGAAATTGCTTTATTTGGAGTGTGGTGGGTAAGGGTGCATGCTAATCTGGTTCTTGCAGTAGTTTCCAGAGACCCCAAAGTGCTACCCTTGAGGCATGTCTTTTTGTATTCTTTCTCAAATGACCTTTTTCTATTCATTCATGAATCGGTTAATTCAACTACTGTCTATCGAGCACCTTCTAGGAATGAAGATGTACAGGAGAAAACAATTCCTAGCTTTCAAGGAGCTCTATCAAGGAGAGGAAATCCATGTCAATACACAGCTACAGCACAGTGTGTAAGCTTTCGGGATCTGTGCTAGACAGTAGAGGGAGATAAAGATCAGGTTAGAATGCAAAACCCCAAATGGATGGGTTGGAAATCATCTGATGGGGTCAGAGTAATTCTCACACTGAATATTCAAATGATAAATCACAATTTCTTTCAAAACAATCCTGATTGGCCGCATAATTTATTTACATTAGTTGGACCATTTCTCAGTTCCCTTTTGCTATGTTCTTTGTCGACTTGACGGTAAAGGAATGACCAATGAGTCAGCTGAATTACAGACTCTGCCTAGGCCACGTGTTCGATTCTCCAGAACCTTTAGAGGGTGCTGAGGTTTATTCATTGCAGGTGTCCCAACCCCCGCACATCCAACCCCGCCCTAGACATTGTTGAGTATCACTTACCAACCTGTTCTTCTTCTACTTTCTTAACACTCACTTTTCCTTTCTCTTCCTATTCTGTTCCAGGGATCTGATGGAACAAACTGCCATCAGCCACCATTGAGATCGTGACACAGGCCAGTACACTTCAGGAAATTCAAACTGACAGAAGCCCCTGCCTTCTACTATTGCAAAAGTGGCTTGGTGTAGCAAGACGCCAGCTCAGAGCCATGGGCTGCAACGAAAGGTTCTTGACCCTCCCTCTGGAGAAGGGAATGCCTGGGGGGGCTGAAAGCTTTGGCAGCGTTGAGATAAACACTCAGGTTAAGGCATTTTTCATCTGTTTAACCAGATCTCATTATATTGTCAAACAAGACTGCAGCGCTCACAAGAAACAGCTATGGCATTCTTGTTGAGATGGTGGGACGAGAAGTAAGAATTTATTTTTTCCACCAAGGTTAATTCCTCTGATGCTGGGATGCCAGGCAAAGTTTTTACTACGATGGAAACAAGGGCTGAAGCGGGTAAGCTCTTGGAGTCCTTGAAGGAAAGCCTGATGGCATTTCATACGGCCTTGACTCTCCAGGTGGGGAAAAAAGACGACATTGGTAATAATCTTGCCTATATCCTAGGCAGAGAACTCCCCTTTCTTACGGCACTGCCATAAGTTATCCCTAATTGCAGATTCCCTTGCAATGACCCTCCTTTGTTGACTCCTGGAAAATGCCACTTTGCCTTTTCCAGGTTGAGTTAAATTTAACCATTGCTGGGTCCTGATGATGCTCAAGTTAACTCAATTACCATGCTTCCCAGCCATTAGTTGAGATTGTACAGGAATAGAAGTGGTCCATGTGAATATGCTTATACTTAGTCCTAGAACATGGTCTTACTGAAATAGAACATCTGCATTTTAGAAAATCCAAAGCAAATGTCTGGTAAGTGAATTCTTTTATGAGCCACTAACTTCAATCATAATCCCATTTTATATTTGAAGAGTGCATTCATTCTTACAGCTCATTTTTGTTTTAATCATACAACTGTGCAATTAAGCTTTAACATTCTTTTTTTTATTTTTTATATTTTTTTATTTATTTCTGAGAGACAGAGACATAGCGTGAGCACGGGAGGGTCAGAGAGAGATGGAGACACAGAATCTGAAGCAGGCTCCAGGCTCTGAGCTGGCTGTCAGCACAGAGCCCGACATGGGGCTCGAACCCACGAACCGCGAGATCATGACCTGAGCCGAAGTCGGACGCTTAACCGACTGAGCCACCCAGGCGCCCCAAGCTATAACATTCTTAAAGCTTATTATTTCTTTGTTTAGTTACTAGTTACTGGTTTGTGAGAATGATCTCACTATATTCCTCTCCCACTTTTGCAACAGTGATTTTAAACCTTTTCTGCTCTCCTAGTTCTTATAGTCCCTCCATTTCACCTCCTGGCCTACAGGTTATTTTGGGTCCTATTTTACTGAGAAAATGGAAGCCATCGGCTGGGATTTCCTTTAGCTGTCTGCCACCAAACCTGCATCCTATATCTGCCTCCATGTTACCCTTCTTTCTTCCTATGATAGGCCTCTTAGGATCTATCCGGTAACTGTTTTACAGAGCAAGAAACATGCAGAGTGACCTGGAGAACTGTCCAATATCTTACAGGAAGTACAAGGCTGGTGGCAGAATTTGAACTCAGGTCTCCTGACTTTGGGTCCAAGTGCTCCCCCCCCACTTCCATTTTTAAATAGACTTTATTTATTTAGTTTAGTTTACTTATTACTTATTTTGAGAGAATGAGTGGAGGAGGGGCAGAGAGAGAGAGAGAGAAAGAGAGAGGGAGAGACAATCCTAAGCGGGCTCCACACTGTCAGCAGAGAGCCCAGCGTGAGGCTGGAACTCAGGAACCATGAGATCGTGACCTGAGCTGAAGCTGGACACTTAACCGACTGAGCCACCTCAGTGCCCCTTATTTATTTTTTTTAAAGAGTAGTTTTAGGTTTACACTAAAATTGAGAGGAAGGTGCAAAAATTTCCCGTATGCCCCTGTTTCCGCAATTATTGACATCACTTACCAGAATGATACTTTTTTTTTTCTACCAAAGATGAACCTTTATTAATACATCATAATTACTCAGAGTCTCTAATTTACCTAAGGGTACATTCTTGGTATTGTATATTCGTTGGGCCTGGACAAATGTATAATGTGTCATTATAACAATATGTAGATTATTTTCATTGCCCTAAAACCCTCTGTGTTCTGCCTAATCATCTCCTCCACCTCAGCTTTCTGGCAACCACTGAGCTTTCATGATCTCCATAGTTATGCCTTTTTAAGAATGTCGTATAGTTGGAATCATGATATGTAGCCTTCTCAGATTGGATTCTTTCACTTAGAAATATGCATTTAAGTTTCTTCCATGTCTTTTTACGGCTTATAGTCACTTCTTTGTATCACAGAATGATATTCCATTGTCTGTCTGTACCGCAACTCAACCATTCACCTACTGAAGGGTATCTTGGTTGCTTCCCAAACATCCCCTTGGTTGCTACTCTAAACATGCAGTCAGGTTGTTTTCAACTCCTTTAGATAAACACCAATGAGCACAATCACTGGACGGCACGGTAAGAGTATATTAAGTTTTGTAAGAAACTGCCCAGCCTTCTTCCAAAGTGGCTATACCATTTTGCATTCCCATTAGCAATAATGAGAGTTCCTGTTTCTTCCCATCTTTGCTAGCATTTGGTTTTGTCAGTGTTCTGGATTTTGGCCATTTTATTTATTTATTTATTTATGGATTACATTTTATTTTTATTTTTTAAAAATAGTTTATTGTCAAGTTGGTATCCATATAACACCCAGTGCTCATCCCCACAAATGCCCCCCTCCATGCCCATCACCCTCCTTCCCCTCCCCCCACTCCATCTGCCCTCAGTTTGTTCTCGGAATTCAAGAGTCACTCGTGGTTTGCCTCCCTCCCTCACCCCTACTATTTTTCCCCTTCTTCTCCCCCATGGTTCTCCATTAAGTTCCTCCTAGTCCTCCTATACGTGCACACATATGGTATCTGTCCTCTGCCTGACTTATTTCGCTCAGCATAACACCCTCAAGGTCCATCCACGTGGCTACACGTGGCCAGATTTCATTCTTTCTCATTGCCATGTAGTATTCCATTGTGTAGATAAACCACATCTTCTTGATCCATATGTCAGTTGATGGACACTTAGGCTCTTTCCATGATTTGGCTATTGTTGAAAGTGCTGCTATGAACATTGGGGAACATGCGCCCCTATGCATCAGCACTCTTATATCCCTCAGGTAAGTTCCTAGCAGTGCTATTGCTGGGTCATAGGGGAGTTCTATTGTTAGTTTTTTTGAGGAATCTCCGCACTGTTTTCCAGAGGGGCTGCACCAGTTTACACTCCCACCAACAGTGTAGGAGGGGCACTTGACTTTTATATTTGACCTTGTATCCTGCAATCTTGCTATAATATCTTATTAGTGCCAGGAGTTTTTTCTTTGATTCTTTTGGGTGTTCCTCATAGACATTCATGTCACCTGGGAAGAAAGATAATTGTATATCTCACGTCCCCATCTGCATACCTTTTCCTTTCTTATTGCATTAGTATTGTATCCAGTATGATGTCGCAAAGAAGGGGTGAGAGGGAACATCCTTGTCTTGTACTAATGTCCTTTTCACTATATTGTAGTGCCTTTTAATCTTTTTAAAAAATATATAGAAAATTTATTTATTTATTTTGAGAGAGAGAAAGGAGGAGGAGTAGAGAGAGGGAGAGAGAATCTCAAGCTCTGACACCATGGAGTCAACTTGAGGCTGGATCCCACGAATTGGAAAGCTTAACTGACTGAGCCACCCAGGTGCCCCATAATCTTTTAAATTAAGGGAGTGCCAGGGGGCTCAGTCAGCTAAAGATCTGACTTTGGCTCCGATCGTGATCTCATAGTTTGTGGGTTTGAGCCCCGCATTGAGCTCTGTGCTGGAAGCTCAGAGCCTGGAGCCTGCTTTGGATTCTGTGTCTCCCTCTCTCTCTGCCCCTGCCTCACTCACTCCCTGTCTCTGTCTCTCAAAAATGATTAAATATTAAAAATTTTTTAAACAAATAAATTAGGTAACCAAGAATTTTATTTTAAAATGTTTATAGCAGACACGTCTCTCAAGCGTCCATTCTGTCCTTGCCCATTTCCAATGGCCCTGAATTTGTGTTTGGTCATCTATATGGTTCTAAGGAATCTAACTGCAGCCCCAACTCTAGCTTTTGAGAAATGGACCAGCAGTATTCCTGAGCCACGGTGACTGGTGTAGAAATAGTCCTATGTCCTATCTGGTCTAATCTGAGTGGCACACAGATTTTGTTTTTGTTTTTGTTTTCCTTCCATTTGGTATAAAGATGGAAAGCCGGGAGCCACTGCAACCATTTTGCCACTATGAGGGAAGTCAATCCGGGGGTGAAACTAAACACAGAAATTGACCAAACACAAAATATTTGCAGGAAATGAAGCCAGGGCCCTGATTAACTGTAATCAAACATTGTCAATTACATTATCCATAAAATCCTGTCATTTCTAAGCCACTTTGAGTTGAGTTTTCTGTCACCTCTAACAGAAAGCATACTTGGCTGATACATTTTTTGGTCTGATTAATATATTTTTCTTACAAATGACTTAGAAAAGTCTGAAAAACATAAAGAAGAAAATAGACATCACCCATAATCCTAGTACCCAAATAATTACTGCTAACATTTTGGGCGTGCCTTTGCAGTTTTTATGAAGAGGAATTGGAAATTAAGATTATTATACTAAAGCTTTCTCTCTTGATTTTTTTCCCGTGATCACTATATTATATGAAAATTTACATCATCCTATATAGTCATTACAAAAATTTTTCAACTATTTATATAGGTAGATAGGTAGGTAGGTAGATAGATAGATATAGATAGATTTTTTTGTGTGTGTGAAAGCTGCTGAAATGAAACTTAGTATCTGGGCTTGTGTTCTGTGTATTCCCTTGTAATATCTTTCAATTTCACTTCTATCCCTTGTATTATATAAGATAGATATAGTCTTCATTCATCAACCATTTATTGAGCACTTACTACAAGCTGGTGGTAGGTCATGGGGCTGATGCATAAAAACTAACACCAGTCCCTGCCCTCAGGGTCCTCACAGTCTGGTGGAGAAGGCACCAGGTTGTGTGTCAAACCACAGAGGTAAATTGACTATTACACAATGAGGCTTCTGTTAAAGGGGAAGAACTGTTCATGATGTTAGAATGGTAGAGAATACTCGCAGACAGGAGAGACGGATGTAAAGTGAAGGAAGTGTTCATGCAGAGATCCTGTTTGAGTGGATTAGGCAAAGAGAGCTGGATTGAGGGAGGGGCATGGGTAGGGAAGACCCTTCTCTGTAGAAGTAAAAGAATGGGTCAAGGCCACAGGTCAGGAGGTAGCTAAGCACATTTGAGGAACCGGAAGATCACCGTGGTTGAAATCCCTGGAGGACTGAGGGGAAGGGAGAGACTGAGAAGAGATGGTAGGGGTGGGGCTGAGAGGGAGGAGGGGGGGAGAAGTTGATAGGAGGACAAGGACCAGACCAGGAAGAACCTTCTCTTTTCCCTTTTTATCCTGACTGAGACAAATGGGAGTCAGCAAAGGGCTTTGGCAGGGAGCTGATAGCATTGATCCAGAGCCTCCCAAGCTTATAATGACAGTGTAGGTGGGAGGCTACCAGATGACAAGCTCCACCATTTAGAGAGATATGGCCATTGGTTTGGGCAAGTGGTGGGGGAGGGGGAGAAGAAGCTATGAGTAGGAGATGCCGATCCCCATGGAGGGGGCCTAGTGACAGGTGCGTGTCGAGAGTGGAAGAGACATCTTGTTTCTGGGTTCATGGGAATAGATGGTGGGGTGCACTAAGGGAGAGGGTCATGAGTATAGTATCGGCCTGGAGAGCCTGAGCAAAGGAGCTGTCTGGTGGCATGGGCTGCACAGCCTACAGCTCACAGCAGAGGTCTAGGCTGGAGAGACACATTGTAAATTGTGAAAGACAAGATGGAAATTGCAGTCATGGGCATGGATGAGATGGTCCATGGATGAAGAAGGATACAAGTGAGATTCCTATTCATAAAACAGTCCAGGGTCCGTCTTCAGGAGCACCACCATTTTTGCTTTTCTCTGAAGTATAGTTGACATACAATATCATATTAATTTATACTAGTTTCAGGTGTTCCATGTAGTGATTCAACATTTCTACACACTACAGTTATAACCTTGGTAAGTGTAGTGACCATCTGTCACCGGCTGAAGTTATTACAATGTTATTGACTATGCTACTATATTACTTTTCATCCCAGTGATGTCCTGTACTGATTTTCTAACAGGATGTTTGTAACTCTTCATCTCCTTCATCTATTTCATCCATCCCCACCCCTCTCCCTATGACAAACGCCAGTTTGTTCTCTGTATTTATAAGTCTGTTTCTGTTTTGGCTTTTGTTTGTTTGGTTGGTTTTGTTTTTAGATTCTACATATAAGCGAGCTCATAAGGTATTTGTTTTTCTTTGTCTGACTTAGTTTACTTAGCATAATGCCCTCTAGGCCTAACCATATTGTCACAAAGGGTAAGATCTCATGCTTTTTTATGGCTGAGTAATATTCCTGTGTGTGTGTGTGTGTGTGTGTGTGTGTGTGTGTGTGTGTGTGTGTGTGCGTGCAGGTGTGTGCATGTGCTCATGCATGCATGCGTGTGTTTGTGTGTGCACTTTGTCCACTCATCTATCAACAGGCACTTGAGTTCCTCGGGAGCATCAAGTGTTGATGGCTGGGTGGGGAGGATAAATCTCAAAGAAGCAACAGAGTAGTCCAAGAATATACTGAAGAGTACAGAATCTTGGTGTCTACAGGAAGAGAATATGTTAAGAAGTACAGGGTCATGACAAGCATCTAGATCTGCAGAGAGATCTGCATAGATGAGCACTGACACACGCTCCTGGATTTTGTAGCATTTGGGCTTTTAGCGACTCTAACAACTCCAATTTCAGGGATATGACGGGAGCAGAGGTCCAGATGTGGTATGAGGAGAGGTGAGGAGAAAAAGGAATGGAAACAGGACTTATGAAAAACTTCTAGGAATTTTGCTGAGAAGAGGAGCAGAGAGTTAGGGCTAACGTGGTTCTCAACTTGTCTGTCCACCAGAATTATGTGAAGTGTTTTAAAAAATCCCAGTGCCAAGGCCCCCCTCTAGACCAATTAAATCAGAATCTCTGGGAGTTGGATTCAAGCCCCGGGACAGTTTGTAAAGCTCCCAGATGACTCCAGTGCACAACCCAAACTGACAATACCAGGTTATAAGGAGATACGAGGTTGAAATTATATACAAATATATTTTAAAGAGTGCAGAGACTTGAATGTGCTTAATTCTTGATAGGAGGGGTCTAGGAGGGAGGGAAGGGATTGTGTAATCCTGAGCTGCAGGGGAAAGAAACCTCTAGACGCAGTGGAATGCATTACACTTTTAACTGCACCATTGGTTACCTTGACGTTTAGAAAAATATTTTAATTTTTCTAAATTAAAATTTCTAAATTAAAATTTCTAAAATTTCTAAATTAAAAAACCTGCATTTCTTTAATTATCCAAAGTCAAGAGTAAAGTTCCTTTTTAAAGCATTTCCTATAGAAAAGAATGCACCTAAGCATTTTCCATATAGCTTTTTGCTTTTCCTGAGTTTTTAATCCAGATGATGGTTGCAAAATAATTATTTTTTACACACTGTAGTTTCCTTTGAGAAAAACCACTTCAGACATATGCATTTAATTTTGTCACCATGGTGTAAGCCAACCATTTAGATTTCAGTCTAGATGTAATTCATTCAAATGCTGCCTACTGCTAGGATGTCCCTGTGATATCCCCACTCCTGGGTTCTGAAATTCCCCCCTCATTTGATATGTGTGTTCAGAAAAGGTATAGAGCATATTTTCTGAACTCTGGAATAACTGAAAATATTTTTCGTATTACCTTCACAAGTTAAAGACAACAGCCATGAGCATAAAATTCTTACATTTCAATATTCTCCATAAATACACTGCCAATACTATTTTCTGTCCCATGGTAGGTAACTTGGTGTCCTGCCCATATGCTTGCAGGGTGTTTACCTGATATCTTAGGTTTACAATGAATTTCCAGAAGGTGGCTTTTTGTTGTTGATTTAGCTGTTGATTTAGCTTGGGACATGGTGAGCACTTGCAGTTTTGAGGATATCTTTTCCTTGAAAAAGTGTTCTTTTGTTTTGATTCTGATTATTACTCTGGCTTGAGCAGTTTTGGTTTATTCCTCAGGGACACTCTCAGCCTTAGACACAATCTTCATTCTTTGTCCTTCGTGTCTCTTGTTTTTTCTGTTTGACCATTTTCCTTTGCATTCTGGAAGAATTAATTTTTCAAGTTTATTCTCCAGTTACCAACAGTTTTCTTCTGCAATTTCCGTTCTCTTTTTTGCTGCCTTCAATGTACTAAGACTCTATTTTGCATTAGCTTGTAATCTTCCATAATCGTACTCATCTCCTCTTTATCTTTTTGTATTCTTTTACAAATCATCCCCCCCATCTTGTCTTTGGCGTTCTGTTACTATGTCAAAAAGACCGTATCTTCTGGCATGCTATCGGAGCTGCCATTTTAGAGGTCTGCTATTTTCCAGAGTCTTCAAGATGATGCAATGTTTCTCACGCTCTGTAACCTTTTTTCCCCTCCCGGTAAAACCCCTGGCTAACCAAATAAAATGTTTGCAAACATTCAGTATGCAGATTGCCTGTGTATGCCCTCTGAATCCTTAGGCATGTGGTCAATTCCCTGTTTATTTCAACAGGTATGTATATCAGGCTGATATAGACGCAGGGTGTGGCTAAATTCCCCGGGTCCGCTCGTTCCTCCTTCCGCTTGCTTTCCCTGTCACACTGAACGCGGGGCTGAGTGAGCCCCTCTAAGCTCTAGCATTCGGAGCAATGGAACTCGCCCTGCTTAGGTCACTCTACATTCTCACTGTCCTTCTCTTCTCATGCTCAGGCCTTGCAGGAAGCAATGGGCTGCTTCTAGTCCCTGCCTGCACCCAGGTTCTGTCCGGTTTTATCCTTGGATTTGCAGCCTCTGCATAGTTGTGGAAGCAAGTCCTGATCTGGGGAAGAGGCACACGTGGGGACGGAAGTGCCTGAACCACAGAGGGACAGCTGACTGGCTCCTCTATTGATGCTGATCTTGTAGCCCTGAAGCACAGCAAAGAGATGAGCAGATTAGCCTTGCTCCCCACCCCATCGACTGCTTTCCTCAGTCAAGTTCTCTAGGATCTGTAGCCCTTGGGTCTTCTCAGATTCTATCAATGTCTTAAATGTTGGTAACGTGAGGTTTTCTCCTTTTCTATCTTAGTCAGAATGTTAAATGGGAAGCCAGCAGAGTTTTCAATGAAGGACTTAAATTGAGACCAGATGCCATTTTGTGCTTTCCTTTTAAAATTTGAGTGGTGGCACCATAGAAATAAATCTTAATCAAGTAAGATGAAAGCTTTGGGCAAAGGTGAGGAAATGGAGAGAGCCAGCCCAATCAAGTGCAGCAGGTGGCTTGTGGACGTGTGCCCCTCAGCACAGATCAACTTGTCTCTTGCTGCACTCTGAAGGACTTACCATTCCAGACTCTCTCATGCCTCTTAGACTGTGTAGATCTCTCCCCTCTTGGGGATTCTGAGATCTGGTACATTTCCTAAAACCGTTCCATTCCTTCTGGTAGGGTGTTTGAAGTGTGCTTAGATATCAGTGGTGCAGAATCTAACGGCAGGGGAGGGGGCGAGAGGAGACAATGCTGGCAGACCAAGACCCTTGAGGGTGCCTCAACAAGATGAATGGGTGCCCACCAGACATTGCATAGACTTAGCCGGTTCCCTGATAGAAATACCTATGGATCAATAGAAGGGAGCTGCCCAGAGGGCTCTCTGGAGTATTTTCCAGCAGTACATAGTGTATTTGGAAGTCAGGGTCTGTTCCATTCATTTAATAGGAGCCAATATTTACTGAGAATCTACTATATGTCAGGTACTGAAATAGCTACTGGGGATACAGCAGTAAACATGACATATGCTATACCCTTAAGCAGCTTGCAGTTTATTGGTGGAGAGAGACAAGTAGCCAGGAAACTGTATGTGTTAAGGCCCGGAATCAAGGTAACTTTATGGTACTATGAGAGAGCAAAGAATGGGGCAATTTAAGTAATCTCAGTAGATCAAGGAAGAATTCCTAAAAATTCCTAAAGGAAGCAATGAATAAATTCTAGAAAGAAAGAGGATGTTAAGAACACAGTCCATATTTTAAAAAGCTCTAGGACAGAAGGATACATTCCTGAGTTGAAAGAAGACCTAAATCTGCAAGATCAAAGGAGACACCAAGATCCATTCAAGTTAATTCTTATAAAAGGTACACATGTGGTGAGCAGCAAGCAGCACACGTTCCAGAGCCAGACCATTTGTAGTTGAAGTCTGGCTGTATCACATAGGACCTGTTTGAATTTAGGCCATCTGGCTTAATTGCTGAGCCTCAGCTTTCTCATCTGTAAAATGGAAATAACAAGAATGCTTACCTCAAAATGTTGTTGTAGGAGTTAAATGAGTTAACACATGATCAGTGCCCAGCATTGAACATTAGGTGCTGGTAGGCACAAGTCATATAAAACTACAGAGCTTAAGGGATGCCTGCGTGGCTCAGTCGGTTGAGCGTCCGACTTCGGCTCAGGTCACGATCTCATGGTTTGTGAGTTCCAGCCCTGTATTGGACTCTGTGCTGATAGCTCAGAGCCTAGAGCCTGCCTCAGATTCTGTGTCTCTGTTTCTCTGCCCCTCCCCTGCTCTGTCTCTCTCTCAAAAATAAATAAATGTTAAAAAAAATTTTTTTTTAAATTACGAGGCCTCAGAGTAAAAGGGAAAATCTTTTGGACTTCCAGATGAAAAGAACACGATATGTTAAGTGGGAGCAATAAGATTAGCCTCTGACTTCTTATCTGCACCCGTGGACCTTAGGAGATGGTCAAATAACCCAATAACTACCGAATCTACACAGAAACAAAAGTGGTCATGTACACTAAATGCTAAATTAACAGTGGTCATGTACAGTAAATGCTGAAAAATGATTCTGAAAATAAAAGTATGGATCATACAGACTGTAAGGGACATTCTAATAATGTCCTAGAGCTAAATATTTTTAAGAAAGTGAGCTGGTAAAATGGGTTAGGAAAAACGTCATAAAGATCACTTTTGGGGGAAAGGGGAATAAGGAGAAGTAAAATATTTCAGAGATCTCATATTGGGACTTGGAGAGAGGTAGGGAGAAAGACAGTCCTGGCAAGAGAAAAGGTTGGTATTTTGACAGATGCAAAAATAAAGAATTACATACCAGATTAAAGGCACCTGGAAAAGAAAGATAACCATTGGTTTTCCCCTTTTAACATTCACTTTAATTTAGGGTTTTGATAAACTACATTCAAAATGTTTACACTTTGAGTACAATTGCCTTTTAAGTTAGTACTGTTGATAGGACATAAATTACTGGAAAATTCTGATTATAACAGTATAATTAATGAGTGGAGCAAAATGTAGACACAATCAATACAGTTTATGGAGGAAACATGGAACACTTTTTTATACTTGCTTTTGTTTTCATCTCAGTCAAACATTGTTGTTCCATGATATCAATCAATCAATAATTACTAAATTCAGACATCTTTGATATTTTGCTAACTTTCAGTACTGTAAAGACCATAGCTTTAGGGGCGCCTGGGAGGCTCAGCCAGTTAGGCGTCCGACTTCAGCTCAGGTCATGATCTCACAGCTGGTGGGGTTGGTGGGTTCGAGCCCCGTGTCAGGCTCTGTGCTGACAGCCAGCTCAGAGCCTGGAGCCTGTTTCAGATTCTGTGTCTCCCTCTCTTTCTGACCCTCCCCTGCTCACACCCTCTCTCTCTCTCTCTCTCTCAGAAATAAAAAGAACATTAAAATTTTTTTGAAAAAAAGACCACAGCTTTACACATTTTTAAAACAAATGTCATTGTTGAGGTTTATTTACCAGGCCAGGAGGATAGCATTTACCAGTATGTTAGCTTGAGTTAAACTTTTAAATATTTAGACATATATTATGTTTGGCCTCCTTTTGTACACTTGACCTCAACCCTGCAAATGTTCACGATGGACCCATTGCTCAGAGCTTAGCTACCACTGTGCCTTACATATCCTGTCAGAGAGAAACTGCTTAAGTGAGCATTATATAGTTGAAAACCTATTAGTAATTCTCATATTAAAGGATTCTAATATATACTTACATTCCTGAAGCAGTAGAAGCATTTTGTTCCTGTAACACGGAGATTATCTTTATATTATTCATTTCTTCCTATGTGTTGTGAAAAGAGAAAGTTCAGCACAAAGTTGGAAAGTGGAGAAACATTTAAACAGTGGGAGAGGGGGATGTGAATTAATGAGGAATCTTCTGTGGCACCTTATGGCCACTGAGCCTTTGTGCTAGTATATTGCAGTGTGCTCTGTCCAAGGTTCAAGAAGGCTCACTGATGAATGTTCTAGAGTAGCCCTGACCCTGCTTAATGTGAGATGGTCCTGCCCATTCCTGAAGGACACCATGGTTTGCTCATCTTTCTACCTCCAGATCTGGAATAGTTGATATCAAGTAAGTATTGATATCAAGTAAGTGTTTGTTGAATTGGAACTTTCCAAAAGTTCCAAGCCTCAGTGTTGTGCAGTGGTGGCAACAGAGTTCTGGAGCTGGACTGCCTTGGGTTCACAGCTTCTTTGTGACATGAAGTTCCTGGGGGTCCCTGGGCAGACACTCCATTTCTCTGGTCTCAGTTCTCTTGTCTGGCGAATACTAACACATACCTCAGAGGGTTATGATAAGATTAAATGAATGAATATGTTCAAAGGATACAGATCAGCAGGAACTAGAGAAACGGTGGCTGTTATTATTAAGCAGGGTTAATAGGTGATCCAATTCAGCAAATATTAATCAAATCTCTGTCTTGTACCAGGGTGACGGAGGCCACATGCAGGTTTCTCATGTGCCAGGCATCGTGCTTGGTTATGGGTATCAGAATAAACAAGACCTACTCTCTGCATTATTTGGGTTCATATAGTAAGGGATTCAGATAAGTAATCAGGTGATTACAGAACAGTTTATTTTATAACATGGTCTTGGAAACTGGGCGCATGCAGGAGGGACCACTCCCCTGTTCTTGGGCAGTCAGAAATTATTTCCTAAAAAAGTGGAGTCGAAACTGATAGAAACTCTTTATGCTTCTAGAGGAGAGTGAGGAATCAAGGTCCATTCAGGTTGTAATGGCATTCGATTTTGTTTGCTTGAAATGCTCGGTATTTAAGGAAACGCAGTTGAGGGTTTGGGGATGAGTGCTCATCACTGGTGGCAATAGTTGTACAGACCACAGCCTTGGGGTCCCTATTCCTGCTCTCCGGTTTCAGGATCATTTGGTGTCCTGTTTGTCTTAGCTTGCGTCCAAACAAGCACCATCTCTGGGTTTACAGAGTGTTGATTTATCTTTTGAAACATTTCTTCCTCTTCTAGACACTTCTTCACAAGTTTCCTGTTTCCATCAGAACCAACACACCCCACGGAGACTTCCGGCTCCTGGATGGAGCATGTGCAATAGGAGAGTCAAATTGCATCGAACACTCCCCAGAGGAGTTCTTTTTCCTCCCGTTTTCTTCTGCTGCTGGCTTCCTTCTTGTCCCTTATCTCTGCTCCCTTCCCCACTTGCCCCAAATCCTCAGACTTCCTCTGTAGGGTTCAGCTCAGAGACTGAGTTCAAGGGCTTCCATCTGGGCAGGACCCTTATGGGCCTCCTTCAGCTCTGGGTAAAGCAGTTATTCTTACCCAGTCATACAAGCAGTATCAAATCTGTAGGTAATTAGAGAGCTCCCCAATCTCCCTTCTGTCCCATGAATACTACCCATGGGGGAGAGGGATCGCCATTTCGTAACCGTCACTCACTGAGGTCAGGGCAATGAAGACCGCTGGAGTTCCAAATGCAAAATGAGAGGAGGTGAACTCTACTCACTGATATTGCAGTAAGCGTTAGCCTCTCGGCTTCCCCTGTCTCCCAGGGGTTCCACAGGTATGAGACCCCAAACATGTGACTTTTATAGGAGCTAAGGAACCTGGAGAGTGGAGGTGTTACCTGAAGGACAGAAGTATATGCCACAGTTGAGAGTCTTGTTGACATGGGCTTTGAGCATCTGAAAATGGTGGCAAACCAGTTTCCCCACTTCCTGCTTCGTCCCTCCCTCCCTCCCTTCCTCCCTTCCTTCTTTCCTTCCTCCCCTTCCTCCCTCCCTCACTCCCCCTCTCTATTTCTCTCTCTCTTTCCTCCCTCCCTCCCTTCCTTCCTTCCTTCCTTCCTTCCTTCCTTCCTTCCTTCTCTCTCTCTCTCTCTTTCTTTCTCTCTCTTTCCCCTCCCAATCTCTTTATCTTTCCATTCATTCATCTATTCCTTAAACAAGAATTCTGAGGGCCTTTCACAGCCAGGGCAATGTTATATCCACATTCTGAGGACTCAAGGGTGAATATTGTCCATGAGGAGCTCAGTGTAGGTGGAAGGCCAGAGCACACAATGCACATACTGTACACTAAGAAGCGTCATTAGAGCTGGGGATACCCGAGGCCCTTTCTGCTGGGGTCAGAGATGTTTTCACAGGACATGTGAGCAGAAACTGGAAGGTGAATAAAGATTTTCCAGGGAGACTTGGTTAAGGAGGGACTTTGGCTGAAGTTTGTATGAGAGCCCGAATGGGTCCAGGAAGGGGCAGCTCTCTATGTGTGGGGTATAGCATGAGTGAGAGACTGGGGGGCTGAGGCATGAGAAGGGCTCTGGGACGGTGCTGAGCTCAGTCACTGTCTTGGGCGGTACAGCTACTGAGGGGTTAAGGCAGAAAGCACAGGATGGCACTCCCCATACACATCTGTATGGTGGGACAGTCAGACCGATGGAATTCATAGTTTTCTTATAAAATACATGTTTTAAAATTTAAGGATAAGGAAATGGAAAGGAGGATGGTAAACCAAGAGTGTTGAGGTTAAGAAGCACTCTGAAGGGCTCTGTGAATTTCCCTCGAAGCTGGGTATTTCGAGAGAAGGGAAAGCCTGCTGAGGACCTGTCATTCCAGCCTGTGGCTGCCTGAACATGACAATCAAGCAAAGTAAAAATATTGGCACCTGGGGGGCACGTACTCAGCACGATCATTTTTTTAAATAGTTTATTGTCAAGCTGGTTTCCATATAACACCCAGTGCTCAACCTCACAAGTGCCCTCCTCCATGCCCATCACCCCCCTTCCCCTCCCCCCACCCCCATCAGTNCACCCCCCCTTCTTCTCCCACACGGTCCTCTGTTAAGTTCTTCCTAATCCTCCTATATGTCAGCACGATAATTAAAACCCAAATCCAATAACTCAGATTTTATTTTTCTTGGGTTTTCCTGTTTGGCTTTGACAATGTGTGAACGAAGTATAATTTGCCAGAGCCTGCTTTCTCATCGATTGCCCGTACCATCTTGGTCTCTTTGGGATCCATCCTTTCGTAAGAGAGAGAAGAAAAGGGAGTCTAAACATTCTGCCAGTGGCCAGAGCTGGGGAAGGGATGCTGCAGAGGGCACAGAAATTAGTCTGTGGGGGGCTGTTCTTATCTGTTCCATTTTCCTTAAGGAACCATAGATATTTTACTAGGGACCCCGAAGGGTCACTGTGGGCCACTGGCATGGCAGCGTGTGGAAATGTGGCCCAAGGATGTCATTTTCCAGAGTTCACCAGCAGGCTCGGCCTCCCGTGGGTTCTCTGCAAGGCACCTTGAACGCTGGAGGAAATGGGAAAATGGTGCAGCAGGGAAAGGAAGGGAAGAATGACACATATTTCGGTTGGTGGCTCCTGTTATATTTGGCACATCCAGAGTGAGAGTCCTAAGCAGCCTGTGGGGGTCTCAAATGGGCAGGAAGGCCAAGGTTCTCTTGGGGTTTTTTGGTGTTCCTGCTAAGATCTGTTATTTATTTACTTTTGCATTTCAGGGACTTCTAATTCACAGCAGCAGGTGGGGAGAAAGGGAAAAAAAAGAAAGAACAGCAGCTTCGGAGGGGCCTCAGGACCTCCCTGAGGGACAGCTTTCTCACGTGGTTGCCTGGAGGGCTCGCTCGTTGCAGGCACAGCGTGCGGCCACCAGGTGGCGGGCTGTCCGTGCCGCAGGCGAGCAGCTGCTTTCCGTGGTCTGAGTCCTACACAGGATGGCTACTGGGCTGCCCCAGGCTTGCCTCGCCAAACCGAAACTTCCAGAATCCAAAGACTCTAGGAGTAATATAATGTCTGGCTCACGAGAGGTGCTCTGTAAATTCTGGAGCCAAGTTGATGGTGGCTCGGGCTTTTACAGCCCCATCATTTATAGACAGTGAAAAAAGAGCGACTGTACTACATTCAGAAGTCGCCTCCCGGCAGAAGTAAGACATGCTTGTACCGTGCTGATTCCATTTATTTTATTTATTTTTTGTTTTTTAGAGTTTGTTCGGTTGTCGTTATGCCTGTTTCTAAAATACTGCCGGTGGGAGTCTGTGAGTTCAAGACTGGGCAGCATGCTTGTTCCTTTTGAGCCGTGGAGCACTGCTGAGCTGAGGATGGTCATTTTTGAGGGGAGTGGGCAGCAGCAACCTGAACTTGTACATGATAACTGAGACTAAGTATTCCTTGTGCTTTCTGCCCTGGGCCCCGGGCTTGCCTAGCCCCAGCCCTGGTCCCTCAGCATGGCTCTCAACAAGGAGATAGCTCATCAGGAACAGATTTTAGAAGGTAGAGCATGTGCAAAATGGGAGGGCATTACCTGAGAGACTGGCAGAGGCGGCCTGAACCGCCTTTTTGGTTCCCCAAGGTCAGGTTTAATTCTGTCTTGGATCTCAGGTCAGCTTTGGCTCCAAACAAATTAAGCCCAGGTATTTGAGATCAGCTACATCCAGTCACACTGCTTCACCCTATGTCACTGGGTCATTGCAAGGGCACCCCTTCCTGCCCTCTCCCTGTTGCCCATTCTCTCTCTCAGCCCATCAATTCTCTGCTCTCTGAACTCCCCCCTCCCCCCTCTCTCCTTCCCTGCCACGTGCCAGTGTAGCCACTGGAGCCCTCTATCTGGCTTTCCGTTATCCTTTATTATATTTTTAAAGCTATATTTTGTTTTTAAGTATAATTTTATGACTCCCCTTCATGGTGTCCTAACTTAGCTAGAGTTCAGAGTGTCCCATCAGCTCTTTTACTTGCTTTTAATCACCTCCTTCTTCCATGATCCCCACTCCGGGTTCAAACCTCAAATCTTCACCCTCATCATCTCAAGCTACCTTTAAATATTTCACTCCCCGGTCCTCACAGCAGCTCTTACCCCCACTTCATAGGGGCACAAAAGGGGAGACTCTTGGGAGTTTCCATTCCTCTATGTCCACTGGCTACTTCTCTATACCTTTCTACACCTATACTTCCCTCCTTCCTACTTGGCTCTGAGCAGAGGGACCATGTCATTCAGCTCTGCCCTCATTTCTTATCCACGTGCCTGCTTCTGAGTCTCCCAAGTCGGACTTCATTTTCTGGTGTCTTGGTCTCTCTCTGTTCACTCTCCTCCCAAGCTTAGAAGGTTTGAAATTCCTTCCCATCTTTTTTTTTTTTTAATGTTTTATTTATTTCTAGGAGAGAGAGAGAGAGAGAGAGAGACAGCATGAGCAGGGGAGGGTGAGAGAGAGAGGGAGTCACAGACTCTGAAACAGGCTCCAGGCTCTGAGCTGGCAGTCAGCACAGAGCCCGACGCGGGGCTCGAACCCACGAACCGCGAGATCATGACCTAAGCGAAAGTCGGATGCTTAACCGACTAAGCCACCCAGACACCCCAAAAATTCCTTCCCATCTTTAAACCCCCTCTCTTGACCACACTCTTGTTCCCAACTCCCACCGAATTTCTTTCTCTTTCTATGCACACTTGCCCAGAGCAATTTTCATTTGCTCTCTCCATGCCCTCACCTGACATTTACTCCCCGACCCCATCCAAAACGTGTCTGGCCCCAACTGATGCCAGCTTAGCCAAGAGCACCGAAGGGAAAATTATTTTACAGCTGTGAACTGGGGTTCAACAAGGTCATTGGTGAGGGAATGGTGAAGCTCAAATTCGGACTTGGGTTTTATTTGTTCTAATACCTATGCTTTTCCCACAACTCGATGCTGGTGGAAAGGGGCTGACAACAGGCGCCTTAGGTGTCTTGCTGGGTGTCAGCTAAAAGGCAGGCTTGAGTGGGGGCTGTGAGGGCTGTAGAAGTTAGAGAAAGTGGTTTTTTGGTTATTGGAACTCCTACTCATCCCCGTCTTCCGTACTCACGCCCCACCGCCCTCACTAAAACACACACTCACCTATGAAGACCCTCACTACTTATCTCCCATGCTTAGCAGAACACACCGTATACACCCCGGATTCCTTGCTGAGTCAGTGGAAGACGAGGTGGCAAATGAAGGCAATGCCAACAGTATTTCCTGGGTTTGCAAGTAAGGAGAAAGCGCTCTCCTGACTGTCAGCCCTTTGGCTGAGAAGGAGACCATCCTTGAAGGACTGTGTCAAGGACTCCTGGGGCTGGTGACTGGGCAAGAGAGAGGCAGGGACCTGTGCACAGGCCTGGGGTGCAGCCCAGCTCTGCTAGCCCCCGACCCTGATCTGGAAAATGGGATGGTAATGGTGTCCACTTCATGGGGTTGCTGGAAACTATAGGGTGGAGATGCCTCAATGTGGCTGCTGCTGCTGCTATTGGGTGATGATGGTGATGGTGGGGATGAAGGTGATGATGAAGATGTAATTCTGCACTCAGTACACAATGATTGAGCACCTACTGCATACCATGAAGTGCGCTGGCAGGGGAAGCACAGGGATAAACACGGCAGGCCCCTGCCCTTGAGAGGGAGGAGCCTGGACTTCTTTAAACCTGGACTTCCAGGCCAAGACACGGGAAAAGTCTGAAGCTTCCAGACTCTGTGGCTTTAGGAGGATGACTCTTCTTAACAGGCGGGGACTCCTGGCCTTGAAGAGCCTTTGAGGAGAGACCCGTCCAGGATCTCAGGGGTCTCTGGGGGAGCCCCATTTCCTTCTCTCTTCCAGAAAGAGGACTGTCAGCAGCTTTTGACTCCATCTGCGCGGGGCAGCCAGGGTTATGAGAAAGCCACGGGGTGGGGCCCCGGGGAAGGATCACGTTACCTGACTTGGAGCCCCCGCCTGGTAACAGGAGGATGAGAGGCCATCACTCTCCGCTGCTGACCTTGTGGGGAGGGCAGACTCTTGAGGGGCTCTCGGGTGAAGCCCCGGGCTCTGGGATACTCCCCGCACTGGGTCCCATCCAGCAGCTCCAGGAGCTTTAGGGTGTGGTGCTGCTTTCTGGCTCAACAGGGCAATCCCTCCACTTACTCCCTGTTGCCAAATGGACTTTTGACTACTCCTCTGTACCCAGGACCCCCAGGCGGCAGGAGGTGAAGCCCAGAGCCCAGGGCAGCCCCAGGTGTCTGTCCGGAAGAGCCACCTGCCGCCAGGCTCTGCCTGAGTGGCGATTCGGGCTTCTGATTTCCGGTCAGTTATTCTATTTGGGTCTTGTAGGGATCATTGTTTTTACAGGCATTTAAAAAAAATTACAGAGATGCTAAAGGTCTGGGCCATTTGGGACAAGAGTCATTTCTTTCCTGACCTCTTCCATCATGAGGGTCACCCCGTGGCTAGGTTGATGTGATTTATCTTTCTTAAAAATCTTATGTACCCTAAAGGTGAATTTGGTAATGCCTCTCTTCTTTTATATTTGTTTTTTCATCCCAGCCCCCCTGCCTTATGGCAAACCTCCTCTAAGTTGGATTCTCGTTGCCTCAGAAGTCTTATGGAGGCTTTTTTGTTGTTGGGATTATGTGCGTAAAGTCAGGAATTGGTATGGGCCTCCATCACTGGCCCCCCTGGTCACAAATGCATCATACTGTCCTCAGGAAGGAGGTGATAAGGGACATTTAGACAGAAAAACTGAGGCTAAAACTTTAAGGACGATATCTCTGGCTCCCTGGGAGGCCACTGTCCTGTCACTTTGTCTTCGTGTCATTCCAAACTCAGGCCAGGTGTGGACCCTGGAGGAATCCCAAGCTTGCCTTCTACATCTGTAGCGGCCACTAAAGTCCAAAAAAAGCCATGCATTGCTTTTAGGACAAATTGCAAACCCTCAGTGGCGCACACAGGCTCCGTCTGCCCATCCCGCCACCCCCCATCTTGCCTTTCCAGCTTTGGCTTGTCCCCATTCCCCACCCCCCACAGCATGCCCAGCCCTGGAAACCCCCGGGACCCACCAGGGTCTCTGAGGAAGCTCTTCGTGTTCCTCTGACAGGGTCATCACTGCCCTGCTATGCCCTCTGGTAGGGACCCTCCACCCTCAGTAGAGTCACACGTGCCAGCTCCCTCCTGCAGCAGCGGGCTCTGAGCATGTCATGGAAAGGGACAGCGTTGTGCCCGCCTCTGTCCCCCCAGCTCTCAGCACAGCGCCTGGCCCCCAGCACAGGAGCCGGGGAGGATTGCCTGCATGGCATGGGGGCCGGGCGTGTGCATAATGAGGGAGAGTGTGGTGCTCTGACTCCCCGGGTGGGTTTGGACATCCGCTGTTTGCAGCGGCTCCTGGGAGGTCTCTGTGGCTTGTGCCTTGCACCAGTAGCTTTTGAGCAGAAGGGGTCCCTCTAACCGCAGGACACAGGTTCCCGAGGCTGTAGCTGAGGAGAGCTGCCCAGAGGGGCATCTTCTAGTAAGGGACAGAAGCCAGACTTCCCTGAAAACCCGCTTTATGCTTGTTAGTGCTCCCTTATGCTCTGTTGGGAGGAAGTCAGCGCCTCTCCTTTCTCCAGAGAACTGCCCCCAAATTTGGCCTCCCTGCAGAAGGCATGTTTCCAGACCCCCTCCCCATAGAAGACAGCTTCTCTCTTCTCCCTTCTTACCCCTAAATTCACCTGTCCTTTCCTTAGAAATGCAGACAAGGAATTTCTTTACATAATGACGTCTGCGTGTGTGTGTGTGTGCGCGCGCGTGTGTGTGTGTAACAGAAGTCCTCCCTCAAATGAACTTTTCTATTGTCACAAGTTAATAACAATAAGAAGACTAAGAGTTTAAAGTAAGATTTAATTGAATTATTTGATGTATACTTAACTTATTTTCTGATGCAGTATTCCCGTTGCACCAATACTAGGTACTGGTTTCTCTGCCCATTAATTGGGCACCTCATTTTCCTACTTGCCCACAGTGAGATTATCACCTCACATCTGTTAGGATGCTATTATAAAAACAATAGCACCGGTGAGGACATAGAGAAACTGGAATCCTTGCGCATTGTCGGTGGGAAGGCAAACTGGTGCAAACTGGAAAACAATATGGAGGTGCCTCAAAAAATTAAAATCAGAGGGGCGCCTGGGTGACTCAGTCAGTTAAGCGTCTGCCTTTGGCTCAGGTCATGATCTCACAGTTCATGAGTTTGAGCCCCACATCGGCTCTGCACTGACAGTTTGGAGCCTGGATCCTGCTTCAGATTCTCATTCTCTCTCTCTCTCTGCCCCTCCCCCTCTCATGCTGTGTCTCTTTCTCAAAAATTAAAAAAACAACGTTCAAAAAATTAAAAACAGAGCTACCCTATGATCTAGCAATCCCACTTCTGGGCATTTATCCACAAGAATTGATACCAGGATCTTGAAGAGATGTCTGCACTCTCAGGTTCACAGTAGCCAAGATCCGGAAACAACCTACATAGATGAACAGACAAAGGTATGGCATATCCATATAGATGATAGGATATTATTCAGCCTCTAACAAGGAGCCAATTCTGCCACATGTGACGCCATCGGTGAACCTGGAATGCCAAGTGAAACAAGGCAGTCACATAAGAGTGAGTCGAGTTTTAAAATGGCAGCAAGCATCCTCGTTGTTATCTCTTTGTCAAAAAGCTTATTTATTTATTTTGAGAGAGAGAGACAGAGCACATGAGCGGGGAAGATGCATAGAGTGAGGGACAGAGAGAATCCTAAGCAGGGTCCACACACTGTCAGCACAGAGACTGACATGAGGTTCAAACCCATGACCCTTGAGATCATGACCTGAGCTGAAGTCAAGAGCCAGACGCTTAAATGACTGAGCCACCCAGGTACCCACCCCCTTCATTATCTCTTTCAATCAAGTCCCTCCATGTATGGTTATTTTTATTGCTAGGCGCTAAATCATCTTGCAATCTCTCTCACCTAACACTGGGAAGTGGAGCCCAGCCCAGCTAACTAAAGCCCCATTTTATCCTGCGTGTATTCTTCCCTCTTATGCTGTTTCTAACTAACTGAGGTAGAGGTTATGCACGCTGAGCCGCTGGATGGACAAGTGAGCCCAAAGTGTGGGTCAGAACACTAGAAAGCTTTTGAACCACGTCTCTGCCTCCAAGCCTGCTTCCCAGCCACACTTTCAACATTGAACCAACCTTTCTGGTAAGAAGGCCCTCAGAACCCTCAGCAAGGGCAGAGCTGAGGGGGAACCCACACGTCTTGGCTCTCAGGCCTACAGTCCATGATATTCTACATTTCTCTCAATAGCTACCAGAAAAGAACCAGAATGGTGTTCTTTGAACCAGTTGTCTTTGAGCCAGAATGGTGTTCAAGGTCCTTGAACACCAGACTGGTGTTCTTAAAAGATCACCAACCACTTCAGTTCATGGATGAGGAAATGTCCTGAGGCATGAAGTGACTGATTTATCTGACAGGAAATAACTCAAAAATGCCTGGAAAATATTTCCACAGACCTGGTCTCCATATGAGGAAAGTGAGGCACAGAGAAGCCATAATGTTTTGCCTACAGTCATGCATATGGAAATGGTTGATCAAGAATGGGAACCTGATTATAGCTACTATTTCTTGAGCACTTATTTCGGGCTGGGCTCAGAGTTTAACAGTTCCTATTTTCTTCTCAGGACTCCAGGGGCCCAGCCGGGGAGTGTGGGAGGCAGTGCAGGGTGTGAGGAGCCTAGGCTCCACTTATACCATGAAGTTTAAAATGTGGTCCTGCCAGTGAAAAGTTTATAACTCCCTCTGGGCCTCAGTTTTCTCATCTGTATAACATGGATATCGGCATCTAGGTCATAGGGGTTTTGTGAGCATTATATAGGTTCACATGTGCTAAGCTCTTAGAAACGAACCTTCCACTTACTAACCAATCAAGAAATATCACCTTGCATTCCCTAGTATACAGAAAGGGAAACTGAGTCAGAGGGACCCAATAACTCACCTTTGCTGGAAT
Organism: Crocuta crocuta; assembly: GCF_008692635.1. Classification (NCBI taxonomy): domain Eukaryota; kingdom Metazoa; phylum Chordata; class Mammalia; order Carnivora; family Hyaenidae; genus Crocuta; species Crocuta crocuta. Next base: position 4,772,293 of record NW_027528872.1, read on the forward strand.
TCAGTCCAAGGCCTGTTTTATGCGAAAGCCTAATCTCCTCTCATCTGGCACATACGTAGACAGCTTGTTAGTGTCAGAGTTGGGTGGTAGTGTAGCTTCTTGGTTTTGTTAACTCTGCCTTTGGGCCAAGTTAACTAACTTTTCTCAGCTGCTGGGAAAAGGGCCCTGGGTTCTTCACCTGGTCTTCTTTTACTGCACCCCTCACTGTTGGCCTTCAGGGGGCGCCATTGAGCTGTATTCGCCAAGTTCCAGGCAGCAGAAACTCCGCTCAATTTGAAATTACATACCATGAGAAGAAAAGAAAAACTCAAAAGCTGAATTCCAAACTGCGAAGACTTTTGTCTTTATGAAAAAACAGTTCTTAAAAAACAAAATTGCTCCCCTGCCGGAATGAGAGGATTTGTCGGAAGTCAAGTCCATTGCAACGTGTGTTGTGTCTTTTCTTTGCTCCGTGTGCTTTAAAAAAGAAAACTATAAAGCCACCTCACAAACACACACACACACACACTCACACAACTCTGGAGGCAATATCAATGTCAGACTCTGCAGCCTTAACCTTGTCAGGAAAGGTGTTTTCCAGCCCGAATGTCCATCGACAGAATAAAACAAACGTTTGCCTCTGGTTAATGCAAACAGGAATCTAACACGTCAGAAGAGAATGGAAACCCTGGAAAATAATTGGGACCAATTTTTCCTTTGCTTATTTGCCAAATGTGAGGTTCCAAACCGGGTGGCTTCCCCGAAGGCTTTCAGCAGGAAAGCCCGAGTGCCCAATGCTTGGAACGCAGGCTGTGCCCACCTGTGACATTGCAACATCCACTTCCCTGCTCCCTGGCCTGACCCCGGTGCCCGCCTCTGCTGTCACCCTCCTTGTGGTCATGGCCGGGGCTCCTAGAGAATTGGCAAAGGCCCCTGTGAGTACCCTTTTCTCCCATAAACGGTGTGCACTCGTGTGATTTCTACGTGTCTCAGGCATAAGCCAAGTGTGGACGAGAGTCACCCTGCTTGAAGAAAACGCTTCCAATCCGCTCGCTTCCGGAGGCCCTTTGGCAACATTTTCTTTTTTTTTTTTTTATTTTTTATTTTTTTTTTTATTTATTTCTAGGAGAGAGAGANGCAACATTTTCTGACCATCTCTAAATGGAGGCACCTTCATGGGCCTCCGGATCATTACCCATGATCTCTAGTGATGGTCCGTGCTTGACAGGGTACAGAGGAGGAACGTAGCTTAAATGTCACACGGCTACTTAAAAGGGCGTTGTGGAGTTTCCAGTTCTCTTGATTGAAGTCCGGGGTCTTTCAATAAAGCAGATTCTCACTTCTGCTGAGTAGCAGCCAGGCTGACGAGCTAACCCACTCAGCTTCATCCCCTCCCGCTCTGTCTGCAGGACTTCCCAGGGGGGTGTGATAAGATCACCTTTTTCTCTCTCC
>NW_027528872.1:4774371-4854241 GCF_008692635.1 Crocuta crocuta
CCCAAGGTCATCTTTATCAAAAACGTCTTCACCTCTGGCCTGACCATCAGGGCCAATCAGGTGGCGTCCGAAGTGTCCTCGGATCCCCCCGGTGTCCCCCATTCTGGTCTTGGCCTGCCTGGCTGCATGGGCACCATCATGCCCCGGTCTGAATCCTCTGCTGTGTAAAATGCAAACACCCCCATAAGGGATGGCTAATTTAGTCCCCAATGCCTTACTGTGATCTAGTTTACAGCTCCTTTTTTTTTTTTTTTCTGCCTGAAAAAGAACTAGGAGTGGGAGCCGAAACAGGATGATCAGCAAGAAAAGAAGGGATGAGGTGCTGTTTTTTCAGGGCCGCCCCTGGAGCGACACCACCCTCAGTAAAACGAAGTGGGTTCAGATAAGGATGTCACTGCTTGTTTCAAAACACCGGTCCCACCCTCCACACCTACCCGAGTAAGCAGATCTTCACAGAGTAAGGTGCAGACCTGAGATGAATATTAATTATGCGCCCCGCACACGCTTTGATGGCGTCCGTGTGCGGTCTAACAGCACGGGCTGTTTTCTGCCCCCGCAGTGTGGGTGATCACCGGCGCACCCCGCTAACGCTGCTGGGGCCGGCCTGCACTCCACAAACACCCCGTTCTGTTCTCAGAAGAGCCAGTCACAGAAGTGGAGCTTTCCTTAAACAGCACTTAAAAAAAAAGTATATATCTAACCCTTCAATTTATAAAAAGTGAGTCAAGTCCGTCTATTTTTTTTTTTTAATAAACCGAGATATAGTTAATAGTTTACAGACTTTGGGGTTTTTCCTCCTTCCTGTGTTTATGAAACGTTCCTGCTCGTCACCGTTAGGAGATCACACCCCTCCTTTGGAACCTGTTATTACTTCGAATGTCAGCTGAAGGATCGCTCAGATGCAATCAGTAGGACTTGAATCCTGGAGAATCTTTAAGCAGCAAATACCCATCGACTAGTAATGCCGGTTCAGAAAGCACACCCCTCTGAGGGCCACGGAGCTGTGATCATGTGCAAGACATCTGAGCAATGTCCAGGGTCACTGGGCAACCCCAAACACACACAGCCTGGCCAGAAGTAGCCTGGTGTATTTTGCTCCCCAGGCAGGAGGCAGCTGGGTTGTAACTCACTACACACAGGTCGCTCTCGGTGACTGGGAGCGCAGATGAAGTGTTACAGTGTCAAGCAGTGCTCTTTCCTCACCACTGTCCCTATTTCTTCCCTGAGTGTTCAGCCAGGGTGGTCCTGATAAGAGCTCTGTTGCCAGCAGAGAGTTCTTTACTTACAGCCTGTGTGTGGCAGGGGGTTCCTGAGCTCACTGGGGGTGCAGGAGTGAGGGGGCACGGGAGGAAGTGAATCAGTCCCAGAATGTTCTGAGGGCAGCCTTCCCTTCATTCTTCTCTTTCTCTCTTCTACTTTTCCTCTCCACCGCTTCCCATGCCGGTGACTTTCCTTGTTAATCCCCTTTCCCCATAGGTGATACAGCCCCCAACCCCCACTTCTAGTATTTTGAATCAGCATGAAGGACAGGCATACTCCTTCTGGTGCTCTTTTTTTGCCGGGCACCAGCAAAGACTGTCACTCAATTAGCAAGAAGAGTGGAAATTTCTTTTGATTTCTGGGAGGGGCCTGGTGCTAAGCCTCCGCTGAGTCCCAGGGCGTCTCCAGATCGCAGCACCAGCAGCTCCCGTCGGGTCGGAGGAGGCAGACTGCAGAGGTGGGGGCGGCTGGCAAACCCATGTGCTTCGTTCCTGGATTTTTTCTGTCACATCTGCTGGATTAGATCCTTGGCAACCAACCCTACCCGCTTAACAACAATTCACGGCATCTAATTGCTCTTTCCTTTTCATTTTATTTAGTAACTGGGTTCAGCCCAGGAAACTCTGGCTTCCAATCCTTGAGTGTTTTGACTCAGGGACCGTAAACTGTCTGATTTCTTGGACAAACACAGTCTTGAGGAATTTTTCTCTTTACACAATGGCCGGGCTAGGTGAATGTCATGCTTCTCCATTCAGGCCTTGGAAGGATTTTTTTTTTCCCCTTCCTACAGACGTCAATCTACTTAAAATAAATATTCCCTTTGGTTTTGGGGGCCCTTTCCTTTGGATTACTCACCTTTATCTCTGGGATTACAAAGCAGCTGGGAAGCAGAGATAGGGTTTATAGTGACTTTCGCACAGAGCAGGAGAAACAGGCCACTGCTAAGCAACCCAACTCACGTTTTAGATTTTAGTGACCCCGGAATTCACCTTTGGCTTTGAAGATTATACTCCTTTGCCCTATGGGGCCGTCTACCTGTGTGCTTCCTTATTTGGGGTGGCCGCTAACTGTCTCCCTGATCCGGCTTCCCCGGCCCCCCAGCCCCACCGCCACACACCCCCTACCCCCTGCTGACACATGCAACCACCTGAGTCATCTTTCTGAAGCAAATCTGGTCACACACATCTCCCCCACTGCCCTTGCAGACACCACAGTGGCAAAATCCCACTACTCGGTCAGGCAAACTGAGTTCCGTGGTGCAGGCCAGCAGGAGGTGAGGGCTCTCACCCTGGTGCTTTGGTATGTGATTTCCTTCTGCCTAAATTGCTTTTTCCCCTCCTTGTTGGATTCTCCCTTGTCTGCAGACACTCATTTCCATTTTTTACTGTGTGTGGCCGTCCTGAAGCTCTCCCCCTCTTTCATACATACCACTTCAGCCATGCAAATAGCTGCCACCTGACTATGGTCTTTGTTACTTCCAATCAAATACACCACTAACCACTCTGAGCTCTTCTTTTCCTTTTCATTCTTCTTGTCTTCCTTTTCCTCTTCATCTCTTTCTCCTCTTTTTTTATTCTTTTAAAAAAATGTTTCCTTTTGAGAGCAAGAGCACACCAGGGAGGGGCAGAGAGAGAGGGGGACAGAGGATCCGAAGCGGGCTTTGTGCTAACCCCAGTGAGCCCAACGTAGGGCTCGAACTCAACAATCCACGAGATCATGACCCGAACCAAAGTCGGATGCTTAACCGATGGAGCCACGCAGGTGCCCTCTCCTCTTTTTCTAATAGCTAATAATATTATTTTTGAAATCTCTGCAGAGTCTTGTATGGTAGCTGGCCTTCTACCAAAAACAGAAGGTTCACAGGCTAATTTTTGTCTTATCAAATATCTGCGATGCATTGACTCTGACCAGGCACCTTATGTTTGCCATCTCACTTAGACAGCACACTGCCCTGGGAGGTAAATGTGATTTTCTCATTTTCACACGAGATAGACTGAGGCTCAGGGAGTTTAAATTGCTTTTTCAAGGTCATGCTGCCAGCAAATGGTATCATTCACACTAAGGTCTCTCTGACCTGGAAGCCTGGGCTTTTCTGTACTGCCCCTTAGCAACGGTGCAGTGACTGGGGGTGTGCACACAGGGACAGAGGGCCTGGGCCCTGAGTTTGGCTCTCCTGAAGCTTCCCGTGAGCTCCTGGCCTTTCTGCACCTCTCCTGTCTGTGTGTGAGGTGGAAACAGAAGTGCAATCCTCAGGAGGCTTGCTAAGTGCAGCAGGTTCATAATAAATCGTCCGCACATATCTGGCATTCCAAAAAGGTAAATGAGGACTTTTACAGGCTTCTCCACTCTTATTTCCTCTCCCTTCCTGAATTTCCTGTGTTTTCCTGGCCAGAGAACTTTTTCCCTGGGAAGAGTCAGCTGCCATGATTCTGAGCTGCTAGATAAAACCAGGGGCGTTGTATTTTTAAATTGGAGTCGGCGGTGGGTCTGGTTGATTTGGGTATAGAAATGCTTAGAGACTCTGAATGACCAGGTAACGCTGTGTGTAGGGTGGAAAAATGATATAAACAGAGTGTTAGGGGAAAGTGGAAGCCTGGAGGGGAGGGGGGCCTGGTGGCATGAGGCATGCTCTGGGCTGGAGCAGGAAGAAACCCAGGCAGGGGACTGCTGAGTGAATACCCAAGCTGCAGGCTCTGATGATGTGTGCATTCTTGGTGCTCCTCAACATAGCCCATTGTGGGGCCTCCCACCCTCTGGTCTCTCCCTTCTTCCAGAGATAGAATCCACTAGAACCAGTCAGTGTACATTTATGAGAGCTCCTACTCTACACCAGGCACGAAGGATGTGCAGAATCGTAAGGCCCTGTTCCTAAAAAGCTTAGGCCGAGCAGGGATAGATCATAGATTCCTTCCAGTACTCACTCTTTTAAACACTATTTATCAAACACTACGTGTCAAGGGTAAGGTGGAGGAAGACCAGTGAACAAACAGGCAACATGTCTGATGGTGCAGTTGCTGAGATTCAGAAAAAGAACTCAGGGTGGAGGAAAACGCGAAGGGGCCGTGGGCTGACTCACGTGGAACGGGCAGAGAGAGTCGCACTGGCCAGGGCACTTGCCTGATCTGCAGGGAGATCCAGGCTCACCCATCCGGTGCTGTCCATGGTCATGGTGACTTGGTGCCATTGTCAGTAATAGGGCAGGCGCTCGAATAGCTACTTACGGGCACCTCGGATGGGCAACTTGAAAGCAGGTCCTGCCCGGAAAATCCAGAGTGGACCTGGTAGTGTGCACTTCAGTCCCAGCGCACCTGCTCGACAGCGTCTACACCAGTAGGCTTTTTCCGAGGAGTAAGCAAGGAATACACAGCAAGAAAGCCAGCTCCCAGCAGCAGGAGCTGACACTTGTCTTGCTCTCAGTTTCTCTCAGTGCCATTTGCTTTGTTCCGTGCAGAGCAGGGGCGGCCGAAGCTGGTCGGTGTGTGAGCTCACTAAGTGCCTGTGCCCACCCCGTTCGGGCCCCCAGAGCCCAGCCCCTCGGAGCTGGCATTTGGCCCCTCTCCTAAGCACAGAGCCCGCCCGGTTTTGAAAACCTCTTGACCAGGGAGTAATTCTATCTTGCCATATCTGCCCCAGTTATGCTGAAGTCAGGAGAGGGCTGTTTTGTCAAAGCTGCTGGTGCCCAAAACATGTCTCTGAGCTCCTACCCACCTCTTTTCTTCAAAAACAGGAAATCACCTCAGGCCAGTGTAAAGCAGCCCCCGCACCCAGGGGTTTAGATTTCATTAGTGCTCAGAAAGTCAGTTTAAGACTTGGCACACTGCGCCTCTCCAGGGTCCAGACATTTTCCTTTTGTCCTCCTGCAGTCTTCTAGATTTCTCTCCCTGCCTCACCCTCACCTGGAGATTCAGACCCTTGTTTCCTGGGGAAGACCCTGGAGAAAGGACAATGGTGTCTGTGCAGGGCCCTCCCACGGACCGGGAGAGTACGTGTGCTCCTCAGCTGGACAGGTGTCTGTTCCGGTGTGAAGAAAGAATGAAGCTTCTGGAAGGCACCGTGGTTTTTATGTTATTTGATTAATTCTTTTGCCTTCTAGCCAAAATGGTATGTTCACAAATGTCATCATTAATAGTGAAAGTACTGTAGCATGGGGGAGGGCACTTGTTGGGATGAGCACTGGGTGTTATATGGAAACCAGCTCGACAGTAAACTATTTAAGAAAAAAAAAAAGAGTGAAAGTACTGTAGATATCCCACTTTTGCTTTTTAGGAGGAATGCTCTGGGCTTCCTCTTAAGCTCTTACTGGTATTTTGGGGAAGATAAGACACAGACACAAGGACTCAGGTGGCTGGGGAGCAGTGCAGGAAGAAAGGAGTGTCCCCAGGGAGTCATTCCTGCAGGGTGTCTGGCTGTGCTAACACCGGCACTCGAACACCCCGTGTCAGGCCTGGGAGCCAGGCCCGGGTTACTCCCCTACACATCCCGACATCTACTTGGGGTGGCTTTGCCCTCCTTGTCTGTCATCCAACTACATTCCTTATGCCTTCCTCTCTTCTCCTAATCTCTGTTCATTCTGCTCTTGCTGCCTTTTCTTTTTTTAAATGTTTATTTAGTTGGGAGAGAGAGAGCATGCACACGCGCGCGCGCGCACACACACGCACGCACAGTGGGGAAGGGGCAGAGAGAGAGGGAGACACAGAATTTGAGCAGGCTCCAAGCTCTGAGCTGACAGTACAGAGTCCAATGTGGGGGCTCGAACTCACGAACTGTGTGAGATCATGACCTGAGCCTGAGTAGGATGCTTAACCGACAGCCATCCAGGCGCCCCCTTGCTCCCTTTTCCAAATCTGAATTCCTTTCTGTGAAAATAAGAGGCCCGTCGTCCTGAGAGATGGGGTGACGAATGAATGAATGTTGCTCTGTCACTGTGAGATTTCCCTGCCACCACTTCATTTGATTATCAGTGACAGAAAAATGCAATGACATTTAAAAGAATCCAAAGATGAAGTCGGTGGTTGGAGGGGGGCTGGATAGAGAGGAATTTAAGCCAAGACCCAACAAACCCAAGAACAGGATGTTGTGGGAGGGATGTGTGCTGGGTCATCTTTGAAGGATGCCACCAGTGTCTAGCTTCCTGTGCCTCAGACTCCTCTCCAAGGTGCTCTGGTGAGCAGACTCTCTTCTCCCAGCTCTTTGCCGCCACCTTGTCTGCCCCAGGACTGTCTCTGGGACTCCTGTTATGTGCCTTCCTGGAAACACATGTGGCGAGGACTCTGGACTCCTCCAGGCTCAGAAATGCTTGGTGGCCAGGAGGACAGTGACCTGGTGCATCCCAGGTCCCTCTGTGAGAGAAGAAGAGAGTTTACAGCTTTATCTTGGAACATTTGCTAAGTCATGTTTTAAGAACAATCGCATCCGATGCAACATGAACCCACCACCGAGCGGTGAGATGCATATGTTCTCAGGCTCTGAGACCCTATGGGAAATTGCCCTATAGGGCTCCGCGGCCTGGGAAAATGGCCTAGAGGTTTTATCGAGTGACTAATATCCTACAGGGATCATTTGGGTCCCAGGCCTTGTATCAGGGTCAGGAGCCCAGCCCCTCTTTGAGCAACACTCCTGGGACTATTCATGTCCATCTGGAAGAAGCTCATCTCTGAGTCCGATTGAGGACTTAGTTCTTTCCCACCTCTCACCCGGCTGCATGATTTACACATCATCTTACATTTTCTGTCGGGAAATCCCAAAGCGTCCAAAAGGCAAGCAGTGATACTCAAGCTGTGGCCAAAGGTGTATGTGTGTTGGGTTTGGGGGACAGGAGGGCTGCAAGAAAAGGAGAGAGAGAGAATGAAAGAAAGACACACACACACACACACACACACACACACACACACACACACACACACAAGAATGTAGAAGGGAAATGGCCAGGATGAAGCAGTGTTTCCAAGGCCTAATGCAGTCCTATCATAATTAATAGTTCCGTCATATTTGATACTACATGACAATGTTATAGATGTTTGGATTATAGAATTGGGTGAAACAGTGTCACAGGAACAAAAACTCCTTCTCCCTCATTCGGGGACATTGTCCAGCAGGGGATGTTATATGTTCAGATGTGTCATCGCTTGTCCCTGACCCAGGACTTTTCCCTCACTCTGTAGCTAAACATAGCATCTGCTTGGTCATGTTGTCCATGGGGAGAAGGATCTCCAAATCCTTAATCACCGTGAGCTGCTGAAACCCCATTTAATTTCACACTACCAGCCTGAGTCCCTGGCAAGTGGATACATTTACAAGGCTTGATTGCTCTTCTTTTGTGTAAATGACAGGTAAAGCTTGGAGCTGGAAGAGATCCAAGGAGGCAGAGTAGGGAGATGGAGATTCCTGAGATTTGGATAACACTTAAATAATTTTAAATCCTGACTTGTTGGCCAGATGGCTCTATTAAAGCCCTCTGAGATTCAGCTTCTCCCTGTGGGTGATGTCAGAGTGCTCCAGGGATCTCATATGTTGCACAGTGTCTGGTAATCATTCAACAGAGATCAGCCCTTCTTTGCCACTGGTGAAATTGTCTAGTTTTGTCCGGTGAAACTAGGGCCCAGACTAGCACTTCGCACAGGGGAGGGACTCTGTAAACACTTGCTGAGTAGAACTGACAAGCTACGCAGGGCCTTAAAACACAAGTCTCTGCATTCAAACTCGGGGCTCTTTAGAATGAATTTCACCCCATCCCTTTTTTGAAGAGGCTTCTTCACTGCTTTTAATCCCACAGACAGAGCCTTCTGGATGGTCCATCTTCCTTCTCTGCCGAGGACGTGATGTGGATGCCATGAGTTTAGCTCCAGCTGCTTCTCTGGGACCAGAGACTAAGAGGCTGAGTTGGGAATTCCACCTGAAGAGGAACTGGCAGGTTATGTTCTCTCCACTGCAGGCCTGGCTGGAGGTTGATAAGTGATCTTCAGAGATGTTGAGGGAGCTCTGTTTCTGCTTCCTTGCAAAACCATGACTCAGGAATATTGCTCACATCCTCAGGATGGTCCAAGGACTAAAAATAAACCGTGGCTGAAAAGACCCCGGTGTGAAGCAGTGGGCAAGGGGGCGGTGAGAACTTGGAGAGCTGAGGGCCGGGAGACAGGAGATAGAAAGAGGAGTACAGCGGGAAGACAGAGAGCAACGGGAAAAGCAGAAAGAAGGAGGCGAATGTCTGCTGGACAAGAGACGTGCCTTGATGCCTTGACAGAGGAGACAGAGGAAGGAGAGTCCCAGAGAGAAGACGTGTCTATTGCATATACAGACTACAAATCTGAACTTAACGTTTAGACTAGCAAAACAATCTGGAGGCTGGGTTCAAGGTCACCAGCTGCTCTCCTCGTCCCTAACTGAGGACATCCCTGTGCTCTATCTTTCTGAGAAATGTCGTAAATGTCTTTAGTTATCAGTTCTATGCCAGGGACCCCAAATCTTTATCTCTGACTCTAATCTCTCACCGGAGGTTTGGTCAGTATCTTCAACTGCCCATAGCAGTGGGTTTCCAATGTAATTCTGAGGAGCCCTGACAATCTGAGGGGAGGGTAGTGGGGTGCTCAGGGACCAGAGCTCCCAGAATGCCTACGTTAAAAAAACTATTTTATGTTTGTTTGTTTATTTATTTATTTATTGAGAGAGAGAGAGAGAGAGAGAGAGAGAGAGAGCCAGGGAAGAACAGAGAGAGAGGGAGAGAGAAATCCCAAGCAGGTTCTATGCTGTCAGCACTGAGCCAGATGCCGGGCTTGAACTCAGAACCATGGGACCATGACCTGAGCTGAAACCGAAAGTCAGAAATGTAACCAACTGAGCCACTCAGGTGCCCCCCCAGCTTCATGCCTACTTTTAAACTAGCCCATCTCATCTCCCTTTCAATCTACCATATGTATTAGGTTCCTCCTAAGGTTTTGCTTGCTGCTTAAAATAAATTCGGCAACCATTGACTTTTAGGCTGAAACCATCTTTGCTAAAATTTACAAGGTCCCCCATTAAACGCACCCCTTCCCCCATCTCTTCCTCATCTTCCCCTTCTCTCCTCACCTTTGCTATGACAACCATCGCCCCAGGTATTCAGACTCCAGATCTTGGGGTACACTGAGGAGCATAATTCCCACCTCCACACAAGATCCCGTCTGCTGGCTTGGAAATGCCTCTGAGATCTGGCACTATCTCATCCCACCTGCTGTAGAAACTTTGGTCTCATCACCCAAGGGCCCAGATCGCTGTGGCACCTACCCAGCTTTTCTCCCCTCCCCTTCCCCCCTCCCCTTCTACATTGCCCAGCCTTGTCTGATGAAACTTCTTTTTCCATCTTCATTCATTTGCTGCTCACTTTTCAGAACCCCTCAGCGCCCCCAGGGCCTCTCATGGAAATCCTGGCCTGGAGTTTGGCCAGTTGGAGCCCTCGCTCGGACTCTGCTCTCTGATGTGAGGCACACAGCTCCTTCGGCTCTGCTCTCCCACCCCACACCTGGAATGCTCCCCACTCTTTGTCAACTATCCCAATGTTGCCTCTCTTTTGGCTTTCCTCAAGGCAACCTTTTCCACTTTCTTCTCTAAGACTTCTGAATCATTTTAGCCTGTTCTTTGTCTGAATCCTTACAATCTCTTCAGTCTGTACTGTTTAGCTTAGTATTTATACTCAGGTTAGTCCAGGGCCTGGCCCCATCCCCTTATGCCACACTACCTGGGTGCCCTCTGGGTCTGTCATGCCCAACTCCCTTTATGGCCTCACCTTTCCTAAGGGCCTCCTGGACAGACCCATCTTGTCCCTGAGGCCTGTGGGTACAGGCCTCGACTTTACATATGTGCAGATCTATTGCTTTGGATGCCTTTCAATATCTGGGGTCTTGACTCTATAAGCCAGAATGTGGTCTCCTCATTTCTGTTTTCCCATCTTCAGTGGAGCAACCTGGACACATTCTTATTCACTATGCTGTGGTCTCACTGGCCTCTTTGTCTCTGGGACATGGCAGGCTACTTCCCACCAGGGCCTTCATACTTGACACCCCTTTCCGCCATCTTTGACAAGGTTGCCCCTACTCATCCTTCATTTCCCAAGGGAACACTAAAAGTCACTTTTTAGGGGACACTTTCTTGACTGAGATAGATTGTCCTGTAATATGTCCTCCATGTGGACAGGGACCTGGTATCGATTACTTTCTGCTTTGTTCCTGGCCCTGAGTATATATACATAGTGCCTGGCTCAGAGCAGGATCTATTTGTAGAAGACACACCTTGGATTTGCCTTGGAGACAGAAGCCAGTTGGTACAGGACCCAAGGAGTCCACCCCCAAACACACTGCAGAATTTGTCCGTCTTTTTATTTTGTGTTGAGCCCAGGGTCAGCTTGGAGAGGACGTCCCTGCCCCACTGCATTTTCTTCCATTCCTTGCAACAGAAAACCAGTCTCCGGCTGAAATTCTGCAGGCCCCCATGGGAGGGGTATCCAGGGCAGAGCTGCTTTCCTGCCTCCAGTCCAGCCCTCCCACCCTCTCCCCACCTCCCCCAGCCCTGGCCCAAATCGGAGGCTGGCAGACAAGCAAACACAAATGACAAGGCTCTGCCAATCCTGCCTGTCTCAGCGCTGTGCCAATTCCTTTTAAAAAAATTAATATTTATTTACTTTTGAAACAGAGACAGAGTGTGAGTGGGGGAGGGGCAGAGAGAGAGACAGAGACACAGAATCCAAAGCAGGCTCCAGGCTCTGAGTTGTCAGCACAGAGCCTGATGCTGGGTTCCAACTCATGAACCATGAGATCATGACCTGAGCTGAAGTCGGACGCTCAACCGACTGAGCCACCCAGGCGCTGGTGGGTCAGTTTGTTCTGTCTCCTGGCTCCACAGGAGGCTTCTCACACTCAGTGTGGGGAGAGGCAAGGACAGATATGGAGACAGAGCTGGCAATCAGCACAGGGAGAGTGGCAGCCCCCTCAGTGGGACAAGGCTCTGGGAAAAGCAGCCAGAGACCAAGGGGAACAGAGTGGGCACCTCTGAGAGACACCAGCAGAGCATCTGTCACATGAGGCAGAAAAGCTCCACCGTGTGTTAGTTCAGCCATTCACCCACCCAACCCAGTGTTCGCTGAGTGCCCACTCTCTTTCCGGTCCTCACAGAGCTCGTGTCTAGCTGGGGCCGCAGACTCCCAGTGAAGTCAACAAGCAAGATGGATCTCAGGGCCAGGAAGGAGCCAACGGGCCCTGGGACGGTATGTGACCACTGCTTTGGACCTGAAGGTCAGGGACAAGAATAAGGTTAGGTGATGAGAGTCACCTTGATTTTCCTCCTCCATCCCACTGATTATTCTGTCAATGACTTTGTTCTTCACTCAGCTTGGGTTTACTCTCATTTATTCACACCCCTGTTTTCTGCTTTCCATGTTCTCTCACTGCTGGTCCTTGTCAATCTTCAGTTTCTATTTACCAAGAGGTTTGATAGCCTAGAAGCTTTCCTTTTCTTTGGCACTTATCTTTTTCCTGTGAAAACTCTGGAATCCCAGGTTCTGGGCTATCCCTCCAAATCACCAGATCTCACAGACTCGGAGGGGGAGGAAAGATCCTTGAAAGTAAGCATGCCCTTTGGTCTTCTGGTGCTCTCTAGATCTCTCTCTCTCTCTCTCTGATTCTGTCTGTCTCTCTCCCCTCATTGACCATTGTCCCATTCTTTTCTCCACTTCTTTCCTCACTTGCTGGTGTTTTTATCCCTCAGTCACAAGGTAGGAAGGAAATCCTCTCTCTCTCTCTCTCTCTCTCTCTCTCTCTCTGAGGCTAGCTCGTCTTTTCCCCAAGCACTGGGGAAGATCTTGTTTTAATTACTGTCTTTGATATGGGCCAACTTGATTGGCCACAGTTCCAATGCCTGTCATCTCATCCTTCCCCGCTTTTGTCCTATGCTTCTTTGTTCTGTCAAGCTCAGGGGAGAAGGAACTAGGCAATTTACTCTTCCTTTTCTGGAGAAGGAGGAATGTAGGGATGGGATGACCCAGAAATGTCTGGACTGTGCTTTTTGGTGTGTGGTACCTAAATCCTCCCTCGTTCCCTTTCTTTCTTGCTGTAAAATACTTTAAGGGTAGAAAAATTGCAAGTCAGATGTGAGCGCTCGTTCTTCCCTGATTATCAAGGAAACTAGGCTCTGTGGCAGGCTAAGTTAGCAAGCGCCGGGAATGCTATGGGAATTTCACCGGGTGGAGATGAGCCACAGTGTGGCCATTTATTAGCTGGGCGACCTTGGGGAAGTTACTTCATCCTTCTGAGCTTTATTTTCTCATTTGTCAAATGGAGACAGAATAATAATTACTTCCTAGATTGTGTGTGTGAGGATTGAATCTATCAAAGTACCTAAAGTAACCTGGCATTGTGCCGAATGCATACTCTTCAATTATTAAACACATGCTGAACACCTCATTTGTACGGAGCCTGGACCATGTGTTCAGGGGCTATGGAGAAGAAGCAGCCAGGACTGGGGAGATCTGGTTACAGACCTGGTCCCCTCCCCTGCCTGGGGGGCCTGGGCCTGAGCTGGAGATTGGAAGGCCAGCAGCCAGGCCCTTCTCCCCAGGAGCTGGGGCGCACATGAAAGCCTGTCATACCTCAGGAACCGGCCGCTGTGCGGAGCATCTGGATGTTCTTAGATCTCTGTCTGGATTCCTTCTGCTTGTCTTGTAGAATCACTTATCAGCAGCAAGCAGACCAGGGTTTTGGCTTTCCTCTCTGTGGCCCAGCCCCGCTGCCTTCCTATCCATAAACACGGTGGAGCAGGGGGCAGGAAGGTTGCTCCAGGACCTGCAGAGGAGGCTGCCCTGTGCGCTGTCCCTCCTGCCCCCGCCCCGTGCCCCCCCNGACAGGGGCTTAGGGACCGGGCGGAAATTTTAGAATTGTTCAGAACGTGTGAATGTCGAGAGCTGTCTGCAGTCTCCATTCACTCTACCATTCCCACCAAAATAGTCCTCTGTCACTTCCACTTTTGGAGCCTACACCGACCCTGTCTGTCTCTCACTCTAGTGCGCTTATGAAGCCGTGGAGAAGGCTGGTTGCGGCTTTGGGAATAGACCAGTCCACTGTGGTGTCCCCTGGGACTTAGAGCATGCCTCGGCCTTTGTTGCTGTGACCCCCAGGGGACGTTCTAGGCCGGGATTCCAGGCTGGGGGCAGGAAGGGAAACCAGTTGGGGCAGCGGATGAGGCTCAGGTAACTCTGAGATAAGATTCTTAATTGCCTGTCCTCAGTTTAGTTACCCTCTCACGCAGCAGACACAGTTTAGTCTCCCTGTCACCCCTGTCTCCTTGCGATGCTTTCCTCGCTGGCCTTCAGGAGGGCCCTCTTTCTGGTTTTGCTCCTATACTTTGCGGTCTCCACTCAGCTCCTCC
Organism: Crocuta crocuta; assembly: GCF_008692635.1. Classification (NCBI taxonomy): domain Eukaryota; kingdom Metazoa; phylum Chordata; class Mammalia; order Carnivora; family Hyaenidae; genus Crocuta; species Crocuta crocuta. The sequence continues at coordinate 4,788,019 of NW_027528872.1, forward strand.
TGGTGGTTTCTCGAGCTCTTGCCATCTCCACACTGGAGGGCCTTTGGCTCTTAGTTCCATGTTCTTCATTCCTCCCTGGTGAACTTGGCCAATCTCATAGCTTTAGGAGGCGGTGGTCTAGGAAGGGCCACTTCGTGTCTGGGTCTCCAGCCCAAACTCCCTTCTGACGCCAGACACGTACACGACACCCACAAAGTAGGCACCTTGGAATTCAGGTGGCCACAACCGGACGCCTGGTCTCCTGAACATGCCCACCTCGGTCCTCCTTCTCCGGCCACTTTGCTTCCTTGCTTCCGGTGTCTGAGACTGAGCTCTTTGGAATGGTGCTTGACTCCTCTGTTTCTTGCAACCACATCCAGCCTGTCAACAAAGCCAGTTGGCTCTACTGTTCAACTATATCCAGCATTCAGCTGCTTCCTGTCCCTGTATTGCCAGAAGCCCAATCTAAGCCACGTCATGTCACACTGGAGCTCTGCAAATGGCTCCGCCCCGTCCTTTATGTCCTATCGGAAGTTTGCCTCAGTGGACAGACCATGGTTCTCTTCTTCCCTCACCTTCCCCAAGTCTTGCCAAACGTCACCTCCGCAGTGTGTCCTGCTCTGTGCACTCTGTATGAAAGAACAGTAGCCCCGTCTGCTACACCCCCTTCCCAGCACCCCCAACCCTATTGCCCTGCTTTGTTTTGTGCCACAGTGCTGACATCATTACTTCTTATGCCCTCTATTTCCCATCTTTCTTCCCTCGCTAGGCTGTAAGCCCCACTAGGGTGGGAACCTTTGTCTTTGTGTCCCAAGAGCCTGGTGACACATCGCAGGTGCTCTGTCACGGGCAGAGCATTGCTGTGTTTTTGAAGGTTGGTTTCTTCACACTCTCAAGCTGTGGCCCGAAGCTCTTTCAGGATCATTCCAGATAGAATAGGGATCGCCACCCTTCTCTGGTGCTCTGTCAGGACCCTCCTCCACAGCTTATTGTCACAATTTGTAAATGCATATGTACTAGGGTACTCTCTTGTTTGTTATCTGTCTCTGCCTCGATTGTCACCACATCATAGTGTGTTTGCTTTCTTTTCATGGTGACCCTAAGTATGTGGCAGAGGCCTACAGAGCGTGCATGCTTAATGATTATGATATTTATTTATTTATTTATTTGGGATGAAAGAACTTGAGGCTCAGGGAGGTTGACTGATGGGCCCACAGACACAGAGCTAGGAGGGGGAGCCAGCCCTGAACCTAGATCTTGTCTGCCTGAGTGTGTGCATGCACATGCATGTATGTGTGCGTGAGTGTGTCAGGATCTGTGTTGTCCCTCCACTATTGCCCTGTGCAGGCAGCTGCATGGAGGGCTGTCTGTAGCTGCCATCTCTGGTCACCTCGTCCCATTAAATGCTTCCATAAGGGACTCCTCCACTCCTTAGGCTTCTTTATTCTCAAGGAACCCAGGCCGAGACCTCACTGCCCAGCACCCTGAGGCCCCATGACTCCCTCCTGCCCTCTAAGCCCAACGAAATCTGCAACGTCCCAGGAAACAAAAGGCCCAAAGTCCTGTCTCTGTGCACACAAAGTGCACGGCCTTGGGAGATTTTGAATATTGCATGGCAGCCACGTGAGCTAAGTCCAAGGGCAGGATCACGCCTGCCCAGGTGTCGCCACTGAGCGGGAGCCAGTTGTGCTGGCCTGGCTCGGTAACGCGAGCCCACTGTGGGCACAGCTGAGGGGGCCCAACCGTCCTCCCCATTGTCCCCCCCAGAGCAGGTGTCCTGCTCACATCTGCATTCCACAAGGAATGCACTAGTCTTTTCTACAGGAAGGGAAAGGGTAAAGAGGAAGCAAAACAAGGTACTCTTTAAAAGCAGAAGGGGACATATTAGGGGCCACACTCTCGAGCCAGCTGGAAACGGCCTTGAACTCGCTGACAAGGATGGTCAGGGGCAGATGAGCACCTCACGCAGCGCCCACAGTCAGAGCCTGTTCTAGCGGTGAGACCGCTAGCAGCCCTCTCTGCCTATTTTCCGGAGAGGCTCAGGCCTGCACCCTAGGAGTTCAGTCCTGGCTCCACGCATGCATCAGGAGCCAGGCAGTCTGTGACTTGGCAGCACAGGCCTGGCCAGGGCTAGCCAGTGGGGCAGGGCTGGGATAGATGCCCAGATTTAGAAGTTGTGGCAAACCCAGGAAGCCATAGGCCATTGCCCCACTTTGGTAATGCCTGCCCTGATACACGGAAGCTGAGGGCTTATCTTTTGCCTCCCTAGGCAGGAAGGATGAGAATAAAATGGCAAATTAAGTGGAATCATTTTGTAAAGAAGTATCTACGAAGATTTTTTTTCCCCACAGTTATAGTATTGGACACAACTGTTGTGACCCCATTGGAGGTTCGGCTACTTTCCTCTTCCCAGGTGGGCATGGTTGTGTTTCACTAGCAGGACGTACACTTGGCCATTCAACAACATTATAGAGGGCTGAGCCCGGGTCTGGGCTTCCATGTGCTGGGAAAGAGTGAGGGTGGGTTGGGGTCTCAGGAGCTGTGAGCACAGTCTGAGTTATTCATTATTGCTTCCCAGCTTGGCGTGCACGCATGCACACACATGCACACACACACACACTCCTCATACATATATACACACATACACACACACTTAATTTGCAACAGGCAATCCCCAAAGCTGCCATTCAATGCTGTCACTATTCTATCAAAGAAATATAGATCTATAAATAGACTTTACGTTCTGCTTCAAAAAGTGACAAGTGTGCGAACGATTTCACAAAGAAGCTGAAATGTTGACTTGCTTTGCATTATTTGCTCCTCGGATGTTATAGGTGTCTCCTGGATTGCGGGCCTTCAGGCAGATTCGGGGAGGGTTTTACAACTGTCTTAGGATGGTTTCTACATCTTAAATGGCTTTTGGCTTCATTGTTTTGGAGAAAATATGAACCTATATCTTTTTTACTGAACTATTCTTAGAGCACTGCTAATACCACCTGACATCTGGACAGAGAGGGGGAGAAAAGAGGGAGGGAGGGAAACAGGGAGGGAGGGAGAAAGGAGGAAGGAAGGTAGGAAGGAAGGAGGTAGAAGGAAGGAGATAGGAAGGAGGGAAGGAAGGAAAGAAGGAAGGAAGGGAGGGAGGGAGGAAGGAAGGGAGAAAAGAAGGAGGGGAGGGAGGGAGGGAGGAAGGAAGGAAGGAGATAGAAAGAAAACGAGCCCACCTCTCTCCTGGCATGCCCATCCTGTGGCTATTTCAGGGCAAGCCTATAAACAAATGGGAAGGACACACCAGTTCCTGCTCCTGGTTCTGACCTCACCATCAAGACATGGTATCCACCTAAGTGCCCACAGATGCGATGGGCTAGCCTCCATTGCCTTCTGATCCAATCACAAATCATGGAAACCAGTCTCCACCAAAACCTGCCAGGGCCATCCTGTATAAGTGGAGAGATAGCACACCACATGGCATCAGAGAGAGCCGAATCTGGCTGGACGGTTGAGCCCTTCGTCAGCCTTGAACTCTTGGCTCCCCACACCCCTCCCTGTTGACACCTGTGTTTATGGGTGGGTCCCGGGTCCACCTCTGTTCTGAGCTGGTCCTGACAATGGCGCAGAGTATGCCAGGAGTGTGGCTTCATCACCCATTTTAAGACAGTATTGTCCCGAGGCCCACTTTATGCACCATGTAGGGCCTTTGACACATGCTGCAGATGAATCCTTGGTGCTCTATAATCTTAGTGTCACATGTCCCTCACCTGTCATGCCTACTACTCTTTGGCACGAAAAAGGTGCCTTGATTTTTTTCACCTAATCCTCAAGTCAACTGCACAGACTGAAGGCACGTCCTAGGCCAGCTCTCCCCTGGGAGACAGGATCCAGCTTTATGTGCGCCCAGCTGCTGACTGGGTCTTGTACATGACGTCTCAGCTTCCAGCGGTGCTGGTGATGCTGGCTCTTCCCAGATCGGCCCCTTGGCCGACCTTCTGCACTGAGCTGACCTCTCTGCTGCTGGGCAGTTTCCCAGACTGCCTCACACACCCGGCTCTCCCCTCTTCCTGCTGTCTGCCTTAGCTGCAAGGTCCAGCAGTTTGTCCACCAATGCTCATTCTCATGAGGGCGGCCTGCAGCTCACAGGGGTCAGAGAGGTCAGAGAGGTGACATGCCTTGCCAAGGACCCTCAACCAGTTGGAAGCCTAGTCTGGACAGCACCTACTAGGTCCTTAGACTTGTGTCTGTGAATTTTCCCCTGGGACCAGCAAACACAACTGGATCACGTTGTGCTTTGGCCAAGGCTGCACTGTGGAGCACGTTGTGAGAGGCAGCTCTAATTTCATTAGATAATGGGCCACATTCTCCCTGGTCACAAGCTTCTCCCTGAGAGCAAGGTCAGCATCGTTGGTTCTTCCAGATGCTTTCTGGTTGGTGCAAACGCCCACATTCCAAGCCACGTGAATGAGTGGGAGCCCCGCCGAATACTCAGACAGAACACAGAACACAGAACCGAGTCAGCCACATAGTACAAACACACGGCCGGATAGCAGGCACCCCACGCTCGGCTCCACACGCCGCCCCACTGCAGCTGCTGATTTGCATGGGGGGGGGCGGGCTGGCCTCTCCCGTGAGGTTATGCCCATCCAAGTGTCGTTTCTGCTCTTGGGAGATGAGCAGCCTCTTTAAAAAGAAAGAAAAACAAGACAGTAGTCACTCTCTTCCTGGACCCGGGCCTTAAGGTGTTTCAAAGCCTCCCGTGGCTATTTCTGGCCCCATTGTCGCCGGGGTCTGAGAGGAAGGTCTGATGGCATTTCTGTGCTTTAAAGGCAGAAACAGAACATTGTTTCTCCTGGCTTTGATTTAATGGCCAAAAACAGTTATAGGAAACTGTTCAGCAGATGTTTTATGAAACTCAGAAAAGATTGGGTCTTTTAGAAGGGCTATTTTTAGACAAATGCTTCCTACCATTGGAAGTTTCGTGCTCACAAAAGGGACAGAAAACAGGAGAGGAAGAGAGAGAGAGAGGCAGACTTGGAGGAAGCTTTGAACATTTTGATGATCACATTTTATTCCTCCTTCCATGTTCAGCATAGATTAAATGTACCTGGGACTGTGGAGGACAGGATGTAGAGGTGATTCCAGGGAGGATCGGTTCACTTTAGAGTTTCCTTTCTAAAATGAAAGTTTGCTGTGTGCAAGGGAAATCTACACTTTTCATGACTCTCCACTTCCTACTAAATGCTGCAGCAACACGGAAATGGTTGTTTTTTTTTCCTTTCCCACTTCACTTTTTTGTCTCCCTTTGCCAGAATTAATCTTCGCCCCTCTCACCCCATCCCTGCTTTCCTTCCCTTCTGTCTCTTTCCCCGGTGATGCTCTCACTGTTCACACTCAGGTCAGCCACAGCCTCCCCCGTGAAGCCTTCCCTGAACTCTTTAGAGTGAATTGGTAATTCCTTCTTCATAACTGGCTGGCCATATGTCAAACACTGTATTTGCTGCTTTGCCTTACAATCTATTTCTGTATCAGCCTCCTTCCTTAGGCTGAAAGCATGATGAGGTTGGGGATTCTGCCTTCATTACCCTCTCATGCTCCCCACTAGCACTGTTTACTACAATCATAGGCACAGAATAAATGTGCATTAAGTGAAAAGACTGATGCAAAATAAGTGGAACAGACAGGTTAGAGAATTTTGTCTTCACCTACAAGGGCGGAAATCAATCTGTCTTTGTCTTTGCTAATCCAAATCCAGACCAAATCTGCTATTGCTATAAGATAATAAAATAATTATTATTTGGGATAATGCCTTAAAAGCTGATGTAAGAGCATTCAGCCTCAGATATTTTATTACAAAACTTTTGTTTCCTCCCATCTACCAGAGAGAACAGTTTTCTCGAAGGCAGAGGATTAAGGAAGCATTGAGTGGGTGGGCCCAGGTAAAGTCCTTGGTAAGGAAGAGGGCACAGAAGGAGAGAGATGAGGAAAACTCAAAGTAAGCCTTTCCTCCTTCACCACTTTTTCTGGGGCCACATCCATCTGGAACAAGATGACAAGGGTGGCCACCCCTAGATGAAGACGGACAGATGACTTTCCATGTTCTCTCTTGTCCTAAGGCCTCTGGCCAAAGTAAGATGAGCAGAACAAAAGACAGTCACCTCTGACTTTCTGGATATCCCTGCAACTCAACCCGGGAAGAAAGAAGTTCCCATTTCATTCAACCCCTCACTCTTTATGGTCCCCTAGATTTCTAGAACCTAACCAAGCCCTTTGCAGAAAGCACTTTTTTTTTTTTTAATGTTCATTTATTTTTGAGAGAGAGAGACAGACAGAGCATGAGCAGGGGAGGGGCAGAGAGAGAGACACACACAGAATCCGAAGCAGGTTTCAGGCTCTGAGCTGTCAGCACAGAGCACAACATGGAGCTCGAACTCCTCGAACTCACCAGCCGTGAGATCGTGACCTAAGCCAAAGTCAGACGCTTATCCAGCTGAGCCACCTAGGCGCCCCAAAAGCACTTTTCACTGGCAGAGGTTTAGGCAAGTTCTGATATCTGGAAAATGAATCATCATGGGGTGGGTTAGGGCCAGTGGCCACCTCACTGTGATCTGGGCAAGCACTTTAGAGTTTCCTGGAGCTGAACCTGGGCAGCGCTCCCTTAAATGTTCCATGGCCCTTATGAATGCTTCCATATCCTTGCATTTTCCTAGAGTAATCTTTCTTTTTGAAGATTACTATGTTGTAGTTATTGTGCTACATGCACTAGAAAATGCTCTCACATTGTATAAAGCACACAATATAAAGATGCTTCCTTGTTATCCAGGAACATTATCTTTTTATGTCCTCAATAACCCTAAGAACTGAGTTCTAGTCTTACCCTTTGTTTCCAGGTGAGGACACCATAGTGGTCTGATACGATAAGTGAACTTCTCAGAGTCAGCCAGTGGGTGAGCAAAACGCTGGAATTCAGACTCAGGTTGGCTGACACCAGAGACCAAGCTCCAAAAGTCTTCACCATTGATTTCAATTTCCCTTTTGACTGAGTTCTGCATCAAGTTCTCTCTTGGTGGAAACTTTCCTTTCCAAACTTTTCACACCATCTCAGACGATCTCTATATTTGTAACTATTCCCAAAGTTCTCTCCATTTTCCTAGGATGATTTCTGGCATAGTCTGATTTAATAAATTCTGTAAGCAGAGGGAGATATTTCCTGCTAATATAAAGTGGCCTCAAAGTGGAAGAAAAAGATATGAAATGTGAATAAATACTTTTCTAGAAATGGGAACTACAGATTATTAGAGAGAACTAACAGAGTAGTTTCCAGTAGAGATGGCTTTTTCCCAGGGCATTGTCAACCTAACTTATTTACCTCCTACTTATCTGCCACGATTGAGCCATTGGTACAGAGCTCAGCAAATATTTGCTGAGCACTTCTGTACCAGTCAGTCTGGACTCGGTTATGCTGTGGAAACAAACGCCAAACCTCAGTGGCCTGAAGCAACACTTCTTACTCATCAACATCGCTTACACGAACATCACAGGTTGGTGGTGGCTGTGGTGACAGGGGGGCTATGTTCAATAACATCTGACTTACTCTGGGCCCCGGATGATAAGCAGCTGTCACCTGACACATGCCAGAGAGAAAACCAGAATGGTTGAAACTGTGCGTGGGCTCTCTAAGCTTCTGCCAGAAATGCTCTAATTTCATCAGTGAAAGTAAGTCCTAAGGCTACTCCCAATTTCAAGGGCACAGGGAAGTGAAATTCCAACACGTGCCCGGATTGGAGAAGGGCTGAAATATTAGGTGAACAGATTTGATGTGTTTACTATCAGGTTAGGTATCGCTGAACAAACAGAACAAACAGAACAAACAGAAGTCCTGATTCCTGCCCTCAAGGAGCTATTTGAGTAGTTGGGGGCTGCCCTAAATCAGGTGGTTGAAGAACATGATGAGCTGGTATAGAATAAAGGATGGGGTAGTAAGATTTCAAATACAGTGTTTCAAGCTGTGAGGAGGCAAATGAGGAGAATCTAATCTGCAGAAAAGTGCCCTAGATAGTGTGATGTTCAAATAGTGAGTAATTACACAAATTTTGGAGATGAAAGGATCGTCAGAGATCATCAGATTTCATTTCCCTAACTTCCCCTCCTCTAATACTTTAGAAGCCTCCACTGAAAATTTGGATCATCTAGTTACTTGTTCCCTGATAAACTGTAAGCTCTGAGAACAGATATTGCTTTATCTTTTATTTTCAGTTCTTATCAAATATCGGGAACACAGAAGGGCTTATTAATACATGTTGTTTGGACGAGTTAATCCTGCTAAGACCATTTTGTAACAGGTTTCTTAGAAGAAAGGGAGGTTGGAGACCACCCATGGAGAGTCGCCAGCATATCGACCGGGCTCAAAGCACACTCTTCAGTGAAGGTTCTCAGTACTTCTGTTCTTTCTCCAAAGACCAGCCCACTCTGGCTCAGCACATGTTCTGTTTCTTGGACACCTTCTTATTTCGACCTTTTTGCCTGGCCACTCCCTAAAGAAAACACTGTAGTCTTCTACACTAGCAATTGTTTGGAACTAGATACTTCTCCTGCTTAGTTCAGGGTCAGGATAGCTAAGAATCTTAAAAACACTGATTTTTTTTTTTTTTTTTTAATGCTGAGGCTCTATACCAATCATCTATCCTACCATTTCTTTTTTCCTTTGCAGAAATGGAGTCTTGGAGAGCTTGGGAGACCCTTGCTAGGTATCCCAGAATTCACTGAGACATGTGAGCTAGAATCTAGGTCTTTGAACTAATATTTTACTCCTCTTTATGTTCTGTAATTATGAACATATTTCTGTTTAGACTTGTTGATAAACTTTGTACTGATACTTAACACCTTATATTTCTCCCTTTATATCAAACAACGTTTAAAGCAATGCATGAACAGGCAGACCCCGATTCTCATTAGAGGTTGTCATAGCTTGGGGAGAAGCAGATGAGATTGGAAATCAGATTTGACACAATTTGATGTCTGAGCTCCACTCGTGTTGTCTGTAAAATAGGTTCCTAATTCTGTCTGGTCTAACTTATCTGCTGTCCTGTATATGAGATAAGACAACAAGAGTGAAGGTGCTCGATGAACTGTATGTGAATAGTGGTTGTTGCTAGACCCTGATTCATGGAAGGTAGCACCCAAGAGATTATTTCCTCTCCTAAGCTTGAGGCAAGAATGCAAAGAAAGTGGAGTTATCCAAGGTTATTGACCATGACTGTGCTTCCTCGTTCACCCATCATGCAGACTTGGAATAGGAAAGGGGCTTAAAAGAGACAGTGGAAGAGTAGAGCAATGGGAGACATGGTGAGGGTCAGTTGAGGACCAATGAGGGTGGAAAAGGAAAACAGCCACCTCTCAGAAGTGGGGGAAGAGTTAAAATCATCTCATGAATAACAGCAATGGTACTGTCCTCACTTCTCTTCTCTGAAAGCACAGGTTCTCCAAAAATAAACCAAAGGAAGAAAGGGCAGAAAGGTGGTATAACACTACGGTCACTAATATGGGCCTTAGCAGTCAGACCAACTTGAATTTGAATTCAGCTTTACTTGTATGTGAACTTAGGCAAATTATTTAACTTCTTGTGGCCTCAGTTTTTCCGTCCAGCAAAATGAGAATAATAACACCACCTCCCTTAAGGGTTGTTAGTTGAGATAATGCATGTCAAATGTTTAGTTCAGTGCTGGACAAGTAGTAAGTATGTAGTATTAGCTCTTACTGTTATTAACACTGTAGTAATTAGTAGGGGAAATGCTTCTTGAATTTGTGCTGAGATCTTATTCACTCAGGCTCCTTCCATACAAAGGAAGCCAGAATCATTGTGCACTTCGTCTTTCCCCTTTTCTCTGATAAACCTGGACTCCTTTTCAATCAGTTTTAATTAATTAAAAAATTTTGGAGCATTTCTTAAGTGTTGGCCACAATCAAAGGCAAATGAGACAATTAATTTGCCCACAGGGAGCTCAGTAAATCAGGACCAGTTTGAGAACTTCACAGACATAATTTTCTTTATTTTTGATGACCCTATGAAATGTAACAATAGGAATATGCAATACTCCCAAGGTCCTATTAGAATTATCAGAGCTGCACCCTCCAGCTCCCTGATAGTAGATGCAGTTCCAACACAGCCTTGTATGGAAGTGCATCTTTGCTTCCAGAAAGCCTCCACTATGTTGTTATAACTGGTATCATAATTAACTAAGATGAGACTTTATTTCCTGTTTTTTGAAGCCATGTTTGCTGTAACCTAGGATAAATAAACCCTGAAGCAGTCATTAGACCAGGAAGCATTTTTAGGGCCTATATCCTGTCCTGGCAGGGAGATGGGATCAGATGAGCTAATGGGTCTTTCCATGGTTAACTGCTATGACAGCTGCCATGTTAATAATGGCGGGAGTATCAAAACAGCAAGCTGTCCAGTGAGAGAAAGGTTGGATTTTAATTTCCATCAGCACAGGAAAATGAGATAGCAAGGCAGCCATGTTTGTTCCGTTTATGCAGAAATTAAAATTAGAACGGGAGATATTCGAATCCACCTGTTCTAGGATGTATAACAGACTCATGATCAGAGAGGATAAGTAACAACAGCAAAAAATGAAACATAATAACCCTATACAAATAAACCTCTCGGAAGGTTTTTATTTATATCTGGAGGGAAAACATGTGGTCCAACACCTCCATTTTTGGCGGTAGAAGGGCTTCAGTGAGATAGAAGATCAGAGTGGAGGGTGCCTGGTTGGCTCATTCGGTTGAGCCTCTGACTCTTGATTTCAGCTCAAGTCACGATCCCAGGGTTGTGTGATTGAGCCCCACATTGCACTCTGAGCTGAGCGTGAAGCCTGCCTAAGATTCTCTCTTTTCTTCTTCTGCCCCTCTCTCCCACTCTCTCTTCCTCTCTCTCTCTAAAATTAAAAAAAAAAAAAAATCTGAGTGGCAGTGAAGTGTCACTGAGTGTCCGTAAAAAAGGAAATAAGAGGGTGTTAGGAGATTATATGAGGTCTAGTCCTCCAGCTCTGCGTAGGGAAGACAAGTCTCCAGCCTCTCCAGTTCTCGTAAAGATCCCCCTGAACCTTAACTTCCCACCAAATGGCTAGAAGTTCTATTGTGAACCATTTCTCTGCTGGTCAGATAATGACATCTACTGGTAATATGCTCTGGGGAAAAGGCCATAAAACAAGAAGGCCACTGAATAGAGGTTCTATCTGTGCAAAATGGCTATCATCTGAATCAAATCTGAGCTTCAATCCCAATAATTCTGAAGTGGAAAAAATCAACTTGCCCCACAAATTTATCTGGAGGACAAATGAGTTAAAAGTGCAAGCATTTTGAACTTAGGAAGGAATCTACACATTTATGAAATGATTAACCTTTCTCTCTTTCAACCCCATGATCTTGTGTACAGTCAAACTCTTTTGCTTCCCTGGGCTGTAGCATTTTCTGCCTGCCTTCTTAAGCTACATTTTGGCTTCAAGGTGACTGGGAAGGGCAGTTTTGGCATTCAGAGAAAGTATCTAGCCCATGGATGTGGGTGGCATATAACAGAGCCAGGAGAATTATTATACTTATTGGCTCCTTTTCTCTGTTCTTAGGTCCCTCCATGGGACCATTTTCTCATCTCCTTTCCAGATTTTGGGGGGAGTACATAGGCACTGCAAAGAGTTTGCCCCTTTCATAAGTCAGACCACAGGGGATCCAGCTGTGTGGCCACCCTTTCCTACCCTTTCTGGCCTGGTGGGAGGAGAATGGGAGTTGGGCCCATTTTAAAGCCATTTTTATAATATTGATGCTGCAAGTCAATGAGAAGTCTGAACTCAGCTTTCCAGGCAGGGTTTGCCAAAGAACAAAGATCTGATTCATACTAACTCATTGACTGCCTTATTTGTAATTTCCCCCCTTAATATTATAAATGCAGGCAACCAGGAATGCAGGCTTCCCAGATGAGAATTTGCACAAATCATTTTTGTTTTCTATTTTCTGTATATTTCCTGTCCACCCCCACCCCAGCCCAATGTACCCCTTGGAAACACCACCACTCTGGAAAGTAACTGCAGAGCCCTTTGTTTAGAAGGAAGGAAAGCCATGCGTGTGAGCGGGGGAGAAGGGAATTTTGCAGGGTACCTTCCAGTGTCTTCTCAGAGCCTCACACAGTAGAAGGGATGGTTATCCAGAGTCTGTTGGAAAATGTAAAAACTCCAGGTCTTTAAGATAGGAGGATGAGGCTGGCTACAGGTCTCTGTGAAGAAAGTTCTCCATTCACCACCTCACCCCATCTGAGTGTTTTTGAGGTGTGCTGTGAACTGTGTGGGTGGCTGGCTGCAGAGTGTTCAGTAAGTCAGCTCTTCATGCAGAAATTTGATTATGCCATTGCCATCATTTTAGCTGTTGACTTAGAAATCATACCAAGTAATTTTAACAACATTTGGCACATGTATTTGCATACTGAAAATTCATAAAAACTGCCTTGCTCTTTCCCACCATTTCTGGTTCACACAGTCTGAAAACAACCACTGGCAGTGCTTCCTGTAGTTTAGGATTTGAACTTCTCATCTCCTTGAGACACTGAATACAGGAGTAAGATGTGGGCAAGGAACCCATTGAAAGACGAGAAGATGGAGACATAGAAATTTATTAAGAGATGTGTCTAAGATTCCTGATGTATTTTTATACCAAATTTTGGAGTCTTTCCAAAAGCCCTTAAAGCATTTGTAAACCAAATCGGAAAAATAAGAGCAAATATTCATTTTTAGGATTTTCTTGGTCAGATTTATCTCATGCTGACCTATCAAATGTCACAAAGGAAATGATTACAGGCCAGTATCTTTCGCTACAAATGGTCTCTTCTTTGAAAAAGCAGAGATTTTATATACATATAATTTATTTATGAGATAATGAAAAGTCAAACAGAACAGATATTATGAAATAAGCAGAGAAAGTTGACATTTCCATTTTGCAGTGAGTCACACTCCCAAGAGGTAACTACTTAAACTATTTCTATTTTTAGTATTTTGGTAGCTAGTTTCATATTTTATGCAATAAACTTCTGGGATTTCTTGACTTAATCACCCTAGGCCATGCCAATTAACCCTCAATACCAAACACAAAATATGTGCCTCAAAGTACACCCAACTCCATCAGCTTCCTAATCTTTAAGTGATTTTTCAATTTAAAAAAAATATTTTTTTTAATGTTTTTTTTTTTTATTTCTAGGAGAGAGAGAGAGAGAGAGAGAGACAGCGTGAGCAAGGGAGGGTCAGAGAGAGAGGGAATCACAGACTCTGAAACAGGCTCCAGGCTCTGAGCTGGCAGTCAGCACAGAGCCCCACGCGGGGCTCGAACCCACGAACCGCGAGATCATGACCTAAGCGAAAGTCGGACGCTTAACCGACTAAGCCACCCAGGCGACCCGATTTTTCAATTTTTAAGGTTTTTTTTTTTTTTTGCTTATCATTATAGCTTTGAATAATACACTTCAAGTTTTTATTTCTTGGTTCATTATCTTTAGACAATATCTCTGATCTCATGTCGTGTAAAATGAGGAAATTAGCACCACTGTGTTTCTCTCTACTTTTCCACATTCTCTCTACCTCCTCATATCATCAAAGTTATACTTGCATTCAATTTTGTAACCAATTAAGTCATTCATTCTTTGTCTGTAAAGTGATTCTAAAAATTAAAATCCCATTTGTATTAAGATTATATATTCATATTAAAAATGGTTCACCATAGAGGCGCCTGGGTGGTTAAGTCGGTAAACCATCTGACTCTTGATTTCAGCTCAGGTCACTATCTCAGAGTTCTAAACTCTGAGAGTTTGAGCCCCACATCGGACTCCCATGCCGACCGTGCAGAGCCTGCTTGAAATCCTCTCTCTCTGCTCCTCTCCCACTCATGCTCGCTACCTTGCTCTCTCTCTCTCAAAATAAAATAAATTAATTAAAAAAAAAAAGATGGTTTACTACGGAAGCAAATTGTGTAATTAGACTTTATATGATGAGGTATAATTCTATGTCACTACATATGTGTTCCAATGAAAAACATGCCAATTTTTAAAAAAATTTAAATTTTTATTCATTTTTGAGAGAGAGAGAGAGAGAGACAGAGTGGGAGCAGGGGAGGAGGAAAGAGAGACACACACACAGGATCTGAAGCAGGCTCCAGGTTCTGAGCTGTCAGCACGTAGCCCGATGCAGAGCTCGAAGTCACTGATTGCAAGATCATGACCTGAGTTGAAGTCGAATGTTTAACTGACCGAGCCACCCAGGCACCCCCAAACATGCCAAATTTTGAGATCAAATGAATGCTCTTTCTTACATTCCATAAATTGGTTAAAATCAGATCATATTCTATTTTTCATCATATAGCTTTCTTATATAGCTTTTTGTTTTTCCTGATTGCTTCTTTTCCTTATAAATTAAAGCAGTTTACATTCTACCTTTCATCCAATGTTTTATTAATTATATGTTACAAGGGGATCTACCTTCTTTTAAAGACATTTTCCTGTTCTATGATTGCTTTTAAAACCTACTGTAAACCTGTCTCCTTGATGAGGTCCTTTGTTTCCTGGATCTAATTTTCACCTTTTTCTTGGTTTCTATTTTCATTTTGCTAAGGTGCATGTTATTTTTCATTTCAGAAAGGCTTCATGGAAGGTAACTTTTCACATTCTTTGTATGTCTGAAACTGTTTTTATTCTGTTATAATACTTGCTTGAGAGTTTAGATATAGACTTTTAGTTTCAAAATAATTTTTCTTCAAAATCCTTAAGAGATGGCTTTATTATCCTTTAGAATCCAGAGCTGCTAATCTGAAGACTCTTTCCAATCTTACTCTCATTCTTTTGTAAATGTCTAGCTACCTTCTTTCTAAAAGCTTTTCGAGTCTAACCTTATCCTTGAATGAAACTTCATTTATAAGATTGGTGACTTTCAGGTGCCTGGCTGGCTCAGTTGGTTGAGCATGCGACTCTTGCTCTTGGGGTTGAGTTTAAGCCCCATGTTTGGTGTAGAGATTACTTTAAAAATAAAAATTGGGGCACCTGGGTGGCTCAGTCAGTTGCGTCTGACTTTGGCTCAGCTCAGTCATTTGTGTCTGACTTTGGCTCAAGTTATGATCTCAAAATTCATGAGTTCCAGCCCTGCGTAGGCTCTGTGCTGACAGCTCAGAATCTGGAGTCTGCTTTGGATTCTGTGTCTCTTCTCTCTCTGCTCCTCCCTCATTTGTGCTATGTGTGTCTGTCTCTCAAAAGTAAATATTTAAAAAATTTTTTTAATTAATAAATAAATACAAATTAAGGGACGTCTGGGTGGCTCAGTTGATTAAGCTTCTGACTCTTGATTTGGGCTCGGGTCATGAATCACCTGGTTTTAAGATCGAGCCCCACGTTGGGCTTGGTGCTGACAGCAAGTACAGAGCTTTCTTGGGAGCTTTCTTTCCCCCCTCCCCATATGTGCACGTGCACTCTCTCTCTCTCAGTAAATAAGTAAATAAGCTAATTAATTAATTAAAAATTAAAATTAAAGATTGGTGGCTTTCTTCAGCTCTCATAAATTTTCTTCTGGTATTTCTACCCTTTATTTTCTCTCTTTTGAGAAGCCTCAGGAGGTGAGTGTTGGACATCTTAGATTGATCTTCTATGTCTCTAAGCTTATATTATTCAATAGTTTGACTCTCTTTCCATCTTGCCCTTTGTTCTAAGAGAATTTTTAAACTTTTTTCCAGGGATGTTGTTAAATTTTTATGGGGAGCTCATATTTTTAATTCCATTTAATTTTGGAAGATTCCTAACTATATGTAATATTTTAAGATACTCATATTTTGTTGCATTGAATGCTGCCACAGGATCCATTGACAACTAATTTTCTAAGCTCTAAAATAAATTAACACTTAATGTATAATTTCAATCAAATAAACTTATACTGAGAAGCTCCTAAGGGCTGAGCACCAAGTGAGATGCTGGAGATACAAAGATGAATAAGTCACAGTCCTTACCCTGAATGTAGGCAAATGACTAATTTGTAAGGCAGCAAACACATTGGATGTATGTACAAAGTAATTGAAAATGTGAATTGAGAATGTGAACACCTGACTCTACAGTGCTGTTGCTGGTGAGAAGGTAAAGTCAGGCAGGGAAGATTCAGAGGGAGAGGAGATGGTCATTGAATAGGGTTTTGTTATGAGGACATTCCAAATAGTAATGACCACATGAACACCCAACAAAAAACAGAAAGTTCTCGTCAAAAGTTTTTATTCAATTAAATCTAGTTTCTGGAGGTCGGAGAGTAGCACAAGCATATTAACTTAATTTCCCCCTGAGAGAAAGAGTCTAAGAAAGGAGGGGTTTACAAGGCAGTTGAACCACCAGAGGACTCTTAGTGAATAGTCACCAGCACATGGTTTTCCTCTGATTTTTAAAGTACAGGTTTTCCAAGTATGTGTGGCCTTGGACTGGAGGAGACATGAGACAGGGACCCAGGACTGGACTAAACATCAGGAGTTTATAGTCTAAAACTGGTGGGTTAGCTTTGGTCCAATTACTCATCCACAGTTACATCTACTCCAATTTTAACCAATTAATTACCTACAAATATTTGAATATAGTTTCTCTGTTGTGCCCAAACTCAGCTTTTTATAACTTCTATTAACTAGGCCTAGGTAGATGTTTTTGAAATAAAACGCTTCACCTTTTCCATTACAGTCCTGTACATATTTAAAAATAGCAGTAGAGGAGTGCCGGGGTAGCTCAGTCAGTTAAGCCTCTGGACTTTGGCTCAGGTCACGATCTCGTAATTCGTGAGTTTGACCCCCTCATAGGGCTCTGTGCTGACAGCCTGCTTCAGATTCTGTGTCTCCCTCTCCCTCTCTGTCCACCCCCCCACTCACGCTCTGTCTCTATCTCTCAAAAATAAATAGACATTAAAAAAATAAAAATAAATAAATACAGTAGTAGAGATCATCATAATAGTGGATTCACAGATTCTTTGAACTGGATGGAACCTTAGCTGTCTGGTGCAGTGGAAGAAACTTCTCTCTATAGCATCCCTGCTGGTTGATTCTACAGCTTTATTTCAATGTATCCCCTGCTTTTCCAGGCACTTATTTCTTTTTTTGAATGGCTCCAAATGTTCAAAAGCTCTCTAAATGTTCAAAAGCACTTCATCATTTTGATCTGAAATATGCTTCCCTTAATGTTTATCTACTGATTCAAGCTCTATGACACTTGTCTATTATGAGGCAATTTCAGTTCTAACAATGAAATATTATAACAGACTGCTGCAATGAGACAAGGCAGGATTCATCTGAGCTATCATAAACAAAATCTCCAATCCCTTTCATATGCAAAGCATTTGACTTTCAAAGCATTTTCTGTCTCTATTATCTCATTTTATTTTTCAACATCTCAATGGGAAAAGACCTGCTAGGAGGATAGGCAGCAGTAGGGAGTGGTGCCTAGTTCAATGAATATTATTGCTGTGTTTAGTAACACTGGCAAGGATGGGAGAGAAATAATCAAGAAGGAGGTGTCTCCAAAGTTGCTCAAAGTTCTGATGCCATCATTCTTTGGAATCCAGCCTCCTGATATGTGGGAATATCAGCACCTCCTGAGATAATGAAATGTGCCAGGACTATTCCTCACTCCCCTCCTATTTCACACCAGAATTACAAGTCTCTGGGGCCAATGAAATTCATGATAAAAGCAAAACATCAGAGGCTTCTTCACATCTTCTCTATGGATATGCTACAGAAAACTCTCCAGTGAGATGTTGACTCTTCTTGAGATACCCAAATTGACAGACTCCAGAAATAGGCAGAGATAAAAGTCTCATCTGTACTCTTGACCTTTGTTAGTCTTGAGCCAGTAACATGAACAGTTTGGTGAGACCTGAAGGGGCTGGGATGGGGGAGGAAGACGTTCTTCCTTTCAGGCAACGGGCATGAAAAATATCTTGAGAACTCAGTTGTGTAGGATTGCATGCAGAAGTTTCAGGAAACATGGCAAATCCTCTGAACTACTGTACCAGACCTCAGGAATTCCTTTAGATTCCAAATCCTGGGCAAATTGCATTCCCCATCCATTTTCATAAGTCACAGTGGAAAAACATTGTCTCTTCCTACCTTCTCTTTGATGTGGAACACAAAATCCTTACTGTCCCCTTTAAAAGCAGAAGAGATTAAAATTTCTGTTCCTGGTCCAAAGAAAATGATTGTGCCTTTTATATTTTCTTATAGTCTCTCTCTGGCTGGAGACTTTGAGAAGGCAGAGACTTACTTGATGCTCTAGGACTTCAATTTCTACACCAGGGACGCAGAGCTGAAATGAGCCTGGTGGCGAGAGCACTCTGTACAAGTACCTTTCTGGTGCCTGGGGCTTAAAGCAGACCTTACACTTCACAGCAGGAGAGTGGTGCCAAGCTTGCAGAAGCGTGGAAGAAGAATCCAGGCGCCCATCTTCTGATGAGCAGATCAAAGGCATCACGTTTCATTGTTTCGGGAGAAAGGAAATGGAAGAATAAAAGGAAAACAAATCAAAGGATGAAGGAAAAGGGGAAATCCCTCTCATATGGAGTAGACATGGTAGGCACAGTGGAATAGTTAAGAAATTGTGCATTATATGATTTAGGTACCAGAAGTCCACCTCTTGGACTTTTCTAGAAATTATATAATTTTTTTACTTCATCAGTGAGAAAACCAATGTCCTGAAACATGCAGCCAGTTAGTAGAACTAGTAATTGAATCCAGGTCTCATGATTCTTTTATTACTGGCAGACTACAAAATGAAGGCTCAGTCCTATGCTAAATTTCTAGACTTTTCAGGAATACATATGAGCGCATCAGGAAGCATTACAAATGTTGTAGAAGGCAATGATTTAATGGCATTAAAAAGAGGTTAAAATTAATAACTAAGAAAAAATAGGTAAAAATATCATGTGTCATATGATCTATTTTATTTATATAAATTAAAAATACTTACCTACCTAGAAAAACTAGAGAGAAATTGTCTTTCTGAAATGTTATCTCTGGACGGAGAATTATAAATGAATTCAGTCTTCTGTTTTTACTTTTTCCACACTTCCCAAAATCTGAACAGTAAAGATGTATTACTTTTGGATTAAAAAATAATGATTTGGAAAAAGAGATAGAAGGCAGAATCGTTCTTGGATTTAAGATTAAAGTCCGTGAATTTCTATCTTAGGCGGTGATTTAAGAGGAAGACCATGATTTCAATATACATTCTTCACTCTAGGCTTCCTTGAATTTTGGTCATCTTTAGAGCTGACCTCTACAGCCTGGACAAGTTCCAGCCCTCCCATACCTCTGACCCATCATCAGAGGATTTTGCCTTACTCTAAGCAAGGAACAATAATGCTTTTTTTCACTTTTACTCTTTTTGGGATTTTTGGCCCTTTTTAGAGGTATCTATTATCCAAACACCCAAGATTTCTAAAAACCCATGTCCAAAGTGCCACCAGAAGAAGATAAAAAGTGCTGGATGGTATCATGTTGTGCTTTGGCCAGGGATGGGCCATGATGCAAGAGGTAACGCTAATTAGGAGTTCAATTTATTGAATAATGAGCCAAATTCTCTCTGGTCACAAGCTTCTCCCTGGGAGCTAGGTCAGCATCTTTGGCTATCCCCGATGTTTTCTGGTTGGTGCAAAGTTTGAGTTCAAGCTTATGTGATCTCTTTAGCTGCATCTTAGAAAGAAAGAAAGAGAGAAAGAGAGAAAGAGAGAAAGAGAGAAAGAGAGAAAGAGAGAAAGAAAGAAAGAAAGAAAGAAAGAAAGAAAGAAAAAGAAAGAAAGAAAGAAAGAAAGAAAGAAAGAGAAAGAGAGAAAGGAGAGAGGAAAGAAGGAAGGGAGGGAGGGAGGAAGAAATTGGTGTTGTAGGTAACTGATTTGTGTGCTTTTTGGGAAGTTAAAGACTGGATTATACAAACACAGTGTTTCTTTCCAGGCTTTCTGCTTGTCTTATTCTGAATCAGTCCTGGGATCCCATTTCTATACATTAATACACTGTGAAGAGTTTTCTGTGGCCCATACCCATTGATAAGAATGAGTAACATATTTCAGGGTTGTTTTTTTTTTCAGACCTGAAACTCTTGGAAAACAAACAAGGGGAAATAAACCCCAAAAGTCTAGATTCAGTCTGGCAATCACTAGTCAATTGCTTCTATTTTTCTTATCCTTAAGGAAAAATAAGATGAGGGGATGTACTGATGCAACTAATCAAATAGTAAAGGAAAAACACTCCAGATGTGAACTGAATTACCCAGATAACAGACAAAAAGAAATCTGGTGTGAAGTGGTGACTCATTCTGCCTGTTTACATAGCCTGAATTTTCTGGTTAATTGTCAGTTCTTCACTTCGTGCTATGTAAAAGATAAATTATTCTCCTGACAGGTTTATTTTTATGTTGATTGGGAAAAATTTCATGCTGAAACAGTTGTGTGATGTGTTTTCTAGGGACAGAGTTGGGTGCCAGAATTTGGGAAAATGTGTGACAATAGCAGAAGCAATGGAAGGAGGATTAAAGATCAAAGAGCCCAAGTTAAGCAATTATAGGCAAATCAGTGGATAGCCAACATTCAAATATTCACTCATCCATCCATCCATCCACTCATTAATCCATCCAACAAATATTTATACAGCCTTTACTTTAGGTCTTGGGTATAATAATAAGAGTTGCAGAACAAAGGTAAACAAGAGTAATCCTCCTATGATTTTTTTCCCTTCTTCTTCCTTTGATTTTACAATAAACAAAGGAGATGGACATTACACAAATAATTACAATATCATTTTCGCCACAAAAGAGAAAGTGGTATGCTATGAAAACATGTAATGGAAGACAATCTAGTGAGCGAAGGCCGTTGCGGGTGGTCAGAGAAAGCCTCCTTGCAGAGGTAGAATTCAGGTTGAAACCAGGTGTATGTGAATGGCTGAGACATATGGATCACCTTAGTGTGTCTCCCTAGTCCCTGAGGTCAGGAATCATCCTGGCGATGGGGAGGAAGAAAGGGAAGTATTGAGGATAAAGATGTCAACAGCAAACCTGGCAGTTGGTTGAAAAAGCTCAAAAACAAACCAATCTCCTTCTAATCATCCATCAGCACTAGACCAAAATAAAAGAGTACATTAATAACTGATGAATGTGGCTTTCTATAAATCTCTCAACGCATTTA
The DNA here is from genome assembly GCF_008692635.1 of Crocuta crocuta. Taxonomy (NCBI): domain Eukaryota; kingdom Metazoa; phylum Chordata; class Mammalia; order Carnivora; family Hyaenidae; genus Crocuta; species Crocuta crocuta. Next base: position 4,809,204 of record NW_027528872.1, read on the forward strand.
TGGCTGCAGCTGACTGTGGTTACTGGACTTCTGGTCCTAAGCATGTTTTGGTGGTACACTGGGGTGCTCTTCCTCTCACTGATTCACTGGGGACTGAACCATCCATTGAGTCCCCAGGCATTTGATGTAAAAATGGGAGAATCACTCTATCAACAGTTCAATTTAATCTGAGCTTTGCTTCTATAGTACTAGTTACCCTAGCTTCAAAACTAGACCTATAGACTCACACAAGGTGCTCAATATGCAACAGACAATGGTCCCTACAAATACACTAACCAACCGCTTAGATTTGAAGAGATGTCACAAGTGTATTTATTAATTTTCTTAACTGAGAGATTGATCTCTCTGATTGTGTTTGCGTAACTGAGAGGTGATGAGGTTGCAGAATCCCTAAAGTTTCCTCCCAGCTCACAAACTCATGGCTTCTGGGATTGTTGTCAGGATGGTCCTGTTCTGGGGAGCATATCTTGTCTGAGCAGATGCTACTGATTTGGTCCAGGCATGGGGCATGGATAGGGAGATGGCCAAGGCACACAGAGAGGATACCATTGGGGCAGAAGACACTACTTCCTGAGCATCTTGATGGTGCAAAGCAGAGCTCAGATGGTCTTCCAGAAACCCCAACAACTTCCCATAAAGGAATATACATCTAGTATAAATCAGAAAATATATTAATGGTCTCAGTGTCCCTCCATTGAAAGTGGGTTGCCTTCTAAATTGGGACTGGAAAACCTACTTGGGGAAATTCAAAGGGTCAGCTCTGTTGTCAGCTTGGAAAGGAGGGCCTGACCCTAAGACTGGGCTCAATCTGCAATCAGTGGACTGTTTCAACAGGGAAAATTAATGCAGGCAATATTGCGTGGTGTGAGCCACCACCAAGACACAGCTGTGACTGTCCATCTATGAACTCAGCAGGCCCCCCTCTGTCAGCAAGCATGTCCCAGTGACATTATTGAGCACCTCATCAGCCCCTTCTGTCCTGAACAGCAGACTGGCATTGCAGCCAGGAGGCAGTGCTTTCTCAAGATTCATGGAGCGTGATGGTTGGGAAATGGAAGCCTTGAGTCTAGCACTGCCCTGCCATTGATAATGATGGTTCCTATTCATCAAGTGCAAACTTAATACATTAAATACTTAGCCCTCAGTGCCTCTTTAATTCTCAAAATAAACCCTGAGTTGTGCGTATCTTTATCCTCATCAGACATACAAGGAAACTAAAGGTAAGGAAGCTTAAAACACCCAAGGTAACACAGCAAGAAGTGAGGCTGGGATTCAAGTTGGGGCAGTTAAACCTTAAGTCTGTAACACTGTGCTCCACGGTAATCTTGATTACACACTTGAAAATAAAGTTTTGCTGGGGCACCAGGGTAGCTCAGTGGGTTAGGCATCTGACTCTTGATTTCAGCTCTGGTCATGATATCACAGTTCATGAATTTGAGCCCTGAAAGTGCAGAGCTTGCTTGGGATTCTCTCTCTCTCTCTCTTACTCTCTCTCTTTCATCCTCCTGTGCACTCTCTCAAAATAAACAAATAAACTTAAAAAAAAAGAAAGAAAAGAAAATTTTGCTGTACAAAATGGAGTACAACAAAATGAAGCAAAGCAGAAAACAAACATATAAGAATAAAACAAATACACAAAAATCTCCCATACCACTGAGAGGATTTAGGTGATTTGTGCTTTCACATTTCAAACAAGTGGTGTCATGCTGTCCTTGCTATGTTGTGACCTGTCACGCCATAGCCTGTTAGACTCATGAGGTCTGTATTCTTGTGCTGTGTGACAGGATTAGGCTTGCTCACTGAAGTCAATGAGGTAGTTTGGCTGGAAAGGCATAGAAAGATGACACCAGTAAACGTACTGCAAATTGCAGAATGATGCATATAACATAATTCAGTTAGAAAGGTGTAGGCACAAGTCATGGGGGGAGGGCTCCCTATTAAAACCTTTTTGGTGTGAGATTGAGTGAAAGGGAGGAGGGGTAGTGGGTTTTAGGTTTTATTGATATTCTGCTGTATTGTTTGAATATACTACCACCACATAGTAATTTAGTAATAAAAAAGTGAGATTTAAAACTGTGTAGGAGTAGATTGACAGAACAAGTCAAGATATTTCGAGAGAGAGAGAGAGGAGGGGACGGGGGCTCAGTGACAAAAGTACAGAAAAAGGAATAGAGTTGAAAAGGAAGTGGTTAGAGACAGGCTTCAATGGGCCGTCATACACCTCACAACCATGGGCTCTGCCCTGTTGGGACTTTTTGAATGTTACGGAATTCAAAGGATGGTCAGTGGACCCAAGAGAGCCCTGATGGACGAGCCCGATTGAAGCTCCTTTGCAGGGTGTCCCTCTGGGGCACTCTCCCCAGTCCATTTCACATTGTAGACAGGGAGGAGACAACAGAAAGCAGGTTCCAGCAACCATGGGGTCCTGGGAGCACCATGCCAAGAACTCTAGCTTCTCCAGAGGCTCGCTGGCACGGAGAAAGACCAGCACCTGGGTGCCAGATGTGCACACATACATACGTGTGCCGCTGCTGACCCATCTGCGGCCTGAGACACAGGCTCTCGGCTTTTGATCATGGAAAAGAGATAGATTCATTACAAAGTACAGGATAAGAAGTTCCAGAGCTGGAGCGTGAATAGACAAAGGTTCTCTGTTCCTTGCTTTCCTTTCATCTTATCTTTTGGGTCCTTTCGATATTTGGTGACAACTGCACTTGTAACGGGATCTGGATTTTACCTTGACCGGATCTTGATAGTTTGTTCAGATGCCACTTTCCTACCTATGCGAGTCTTCCTGAAGTATCAGAAACTTTTGTTTTTTTAAGTGAGATGGAAAGAAAAAGGAGATAGTATGTGCAATGCGATAAAGGGCGATTTTGCTTTGTTTGTCATTAAATTTAATGCCCCTGTTGAGTTCCAACGTGTCTTGTGTGTGAACAGTGCTTTAGAATATGGATTGCTTTAANGGGGGGGGAGGGAGGTTGGTGGTGGAAGAGTTGAGCACCCTCCCAAGCCTAAGATTCTGGGATTTTTCTTCATTTTTCCTCTTAGGAAATACTAATTTACAAGTGTAGTTTGTTATGCTGGAAGAGGAGAAATATTTCTTCACAGTAAGAGCAGCAATAGCTTGGTGGTAATTATTCTAGAAACTCATTCAGGCTCTATCCCAATTGTGTCTCAACTATACTGAAACTACCATCCTTCAGGTGGGGCTATGGAGATGCTCAGAGAAACAAAGTCTTTTAACTCTTTCACATGGGAACCCAAATATATACCTGTCTTCTAGGTAACTGGGTTTTCATTTCTTTTTCTTGAGGATCTTGAAATATGTAGTGTCTTACCTGAGGTCCTTCTCCATAGAATTTGATATCAGAGAGCACGGAAAAGAACAATGAGCTTTGCCTTTTTCAGTTAACTGTTTATATCCAATCATCCAATTATATAGTAATCTCAACAACTTTGTGAAACTGAGCTGGTGTATCATCCCCTCCTTGACAGATGACTTAACTGAGGGGCTCTGTATAGTGGAGGAGTCCTATGCTGCTCTCTCGGAATACATACCGTCTTTTGGGGGATACTTCTCCTTTGCCCCTTACCATCCGTGTGGATCAGAAAGCATTTCTTCTGTGGTTGGTCTACTTTACCCTGGTGCTATACAACTTTTCCTTCAGGACAGTATATTTTTTTAAAGTTCAGTAAAACATACATAACAAAATTTACCATTTGATCCAGGGCGATTTGTAAAGATTTTATCTTTAAGTAAATCTCTATTTAGACTCAACACGGGGCTCAAACTTAACAACCCCAAGATCAAGAATCGCATGCTCTAGCTACTGAGCCAGCCAAGTGGCCCTCCATTTTAACCACATTAAATGTACAGTTCTGTGGCATTAAGTAATTATCACCACCATGCATGTCAAGAACTCTTCATCATCTTATACTCCAGCCCTGTTCCCATTAAACACTAACTTCCTAGTTGTCACTCCCCTCCAACCCTGGTCATCTCATTCTACTTTTCTGTCTCTATGAATTTCATTATTTTAGGTACCTCATATAAGTAGAATCATACAATATTTGTCTTTTTGGGCCTGGCTTGTTTTGTTTAGCATACTATCCTTAAGTTTCATTCATGTGGTAGTATGTGTTAGAATTTCATTTTTCTAAGGCTGAAATTGTATGTGCCACGTTTTGTTTATCCATTTAAAATCCCTTGATGGGTATTTCAACTGTTTCAACATTTTGACTATTGTGAATAATGGACCATTGGTGTACAAATATCTCTTTGGGTCCCTGCTTTTGATTCTTTTGGGTATATATCTAGGAGTGGAATTCTGAATCCTTTGATAATTCTGTTTAATTTTATGAGGAACCGCCATATTATTTTCCATAGTGGCTGTACCAGTTTTACATTCTCACCAAGATTGAAGAAGGATTCCAATTTCTCCACATCCTCAACAAAAGTTGTTATTTTATGGTACTGTTGTTTTTGTTTTGCTCTGTTTTATTTGGATAATAGCCATCTTAATAGGTGTGAAATGGTATTTCATTGTGATTTTGATTTACTGATGATGAGTGATATGGACCGTTTCTTCATGTGTGTTTATTAGTCACTTGTATATCTTTGCCTGAAATGTCTACTCAAATCCTTTACCCATTTTTAAAAAATATTTTTATTTATTTCTAGGAGAGAGAGAGAGAGAGAGAGAGACAGCGTGAGCAGGGGAGGGTCAGAGAGAGGGAGATACAGACTCTGAAATAGGCTCCAGGCTCTGAGCTGGCAGTCAGCACAGAGCCCGACGCGGGGCTCGAAATCACCAACCGCGAAATCATGACCTAAGCAAAAGTCGGACGCTTAACTGACTAAGCCACCCAGGCGCCCCTCTTTACCCATTTTTAATGGGGTTATTTGTTTATAAAGCTCCATTTTGTAATGGACTTACTTTGTAATGGAGTTATTTGTTTTGTTTGGAGTTCTTACATATTCTAAATATTAATTCCTTATCAGGGATTGGCAAATAATTTCTTCCGTTTTGGGGGTTGCCTTTTCACTTTCTTAATAGTATCCTTTGATGCATAAAAGTTTTGAATTCCAGCTTGCCTATTTTTTGTTTTGTTGCCTGGGCTTTTGGTGTCCCATCCAAGAAACCATTGCCGAATCCAATGTCATGAAGTTTCCCCCTATGTTTTCTCTTAAGAAATTTATAGTTTTAGTTCTTATGTTTAGGTCTTTGGTCCACTTTGAGTTAGTTCTTGTATATAGTGGAAGGTAAGGATCCAGCTTTATTCATTCATTTATTGCAGGTAGATACTGATCTAATGCTGAATTTTTGAAGATATTAAACAACTCCTGTTTTCTTGGGCATTCCTTGGGGGATTTAAAATAGTGGTGGCTTATTTTGCATCATTCAGATTTCTAGCTTATGCTCTTTCTCACCATGACAAGTAGTGGTAGAGGATGGAGCTGAGGTCCCAAAAGGTTGCTGTCTGTGTGAACTCTTATGGAGACAATGTCAAACTCCAGAGCCTCTTTTTTTTTAACATTTATTTTTGAGAGACAGAGACAGAGCCTGAGCACGGAAGGGGCAGAGAGAGAAGGAAACAGAATCCAAAGCGGGATCCAGGCTCTGAGCACACTGTCAGCACAGAGCCTGACACAGGGCTCCGACCTACGAACCATGAGATTATAACCTGAGCTGAAGTTGGACGCTCAACTGACTGAACCACCCAGGCGCCCCGAACTCCAGAGCTTCTTAATAATAACCTTGTACATTCTTGGAGGACAAGAATCCAAGTCTTCTCTGCATTTTTTTCCAAGTCTCTTGCAAACGTGGTGACTACAATTATAGTTAGTTGCAACTGGTTAAATTGACCATGAGATTTTTTTTAAATAGCATGCATTGCTCTCTATTGCAATGATTGATTGATGTCTACCTGCCCACAACAGTGTGAACTTGTTATTTCTCTAGTGTCTAGCACAGTGCCTGGCACAGACCTTTACTAAACAAAAACTGCATCTGTAGCACTATCTCTTCCTTTCTACTAAGCCATATTAGTGTGCAGAGGCCAAAGGTGAGCAGTAAAATCTTGTTCTAATTCCAAAACCATGTTAACTGCATTGCAAGCTTTATACAGTGAAGGATAATGATGGTGTTGCTCTGAGTGACATTTATTAGAATTTCATAGACTTTCCAAGTTGAGCATTTGTGTCTTCATTAAAAAAGGAAAGGAACCGACCATGACAAATTTTAACTCCCATCTATTCCTCAAAGACAATGGAATCCTTTAGGATAAAAGTGTTAAATTAAACCGACTCAGTCAGCTAAGCAACCAACTCTTGATTTCGGCTCAGGTCATGATCTCAAGGTGGTGAGATCAGGCCCCAAGTAGGGCTCCTCGCTGGGCACTGGATGTGGATCCTGTTTCGGATTCTCTCTCTTTCTTTCCCTCTGCCCCTCTCCTGCTCATATTCACTCTCTGTCATTCTCTCTCAAAAAAAAAAAGTATTAAATTAAACAGGCAAATACTGACTTTCAAAAAAAATCTCTAACAAAATACCCATACTCATAGAAATGATATTACATGAATGTAACATACTTATCATGGTTCTGAGTATGTAAATATAAGATGCTGTATATTTTCACTTAAAACAAATGCATGACTTTTGGCATTGCTCACATTTTCTTTAAATGAGAAATATATGAACATTTCTGTCCTTTAAATGCTGCATGAGAACTATAAATCAGGGTCATAAAAACTAATCTATTTTTTAAAAAAATTTTTCAAGTTTATTTATTTATTTTGAGAGAGAGAGAGAGAGCACAAATGGGGGAGGAACAGAGAGAGAGAGACAGAGAGACAGAGGGAGAGAATCCCAAGCAGGCTCTGTACTGTCAGTACAGAGCCCAATGCCAGGCTCAAACTCACAAATGAGGAAATCATGACCTGAGTGGAAATCAAGAATTGGACGCTTAATTGACGGAGCCACTCAGGGGCCCTGAAACTTATCTATTTTACAAATCACCGAAGACCAGGCTTATATGAATAGGGTATTTTAACTTTACTTTTAAGAACTCCAGATGCTTTATTTGGTCAGCTCCCGTCCATATAGCTATTTTCTTCTCCTTAGGAAATATCACATTTTACATCAGGTTAACAGAGATAAACAAAAAGCCTAAGCAGGTAACTGTTTGGTAGATATCCTACTTTCTGACTGTCTTCAGGATCTGATTCTACAGCAAGCTCGGCCTCCCCAGACCCCTTCCCTAGCTTAAATGTGGCTCCATTGAGAAAGTCAAGAAATGTGAAACCATGAATATTCACATATTCAGTAGAAAGTAAATCTAATGCATCAGCAGAGGACCGGGCAAGTTATCCCACTGAGCTAGTTTGGCTCATCTCCCTCTCCAGTACTCTCCGTGGCTGAGTTATATTTAATTGAAGGACGATTTGAAGGATAGAAAATAAGGTGTGATCTAGTGTTACCCCAGCCAGTAACAATATTTGCTTTTCTACCTAGACCGAAGAGCCTATCCCAGGGGCTCCCTCCGCGGTGTCAGGGGCTAGCAGAACACAGCCTTTCTACCAGCCTTCCCTGCCTTGACCACACCCCCCAATTTAAGGAGGCAGCTCTATTAGAAACATTATGGTCTTTGCATCCTCTATAGCCACCGAGCGGAGGATTCCCGCAGGTAGTTGGAAAGAGACCACAGACATTGAGGGAAGCTCACTCAGGACCTTTTCTTCACCCTGTCTCGCCGGCAAAGTAGTAAGTGAAGTGTGAGTTTCTGCCTAAAACTCTGCTATTCCCTCCCTCCACCCCCCCCTTTTTTTTTTTTGGTTTGTCTCATTCTGTGGAATTAAACAGTAAATTGATGGGGTCTTTCAGGACACAAGCGGGTTTTCTTTTCCTCTTCACATTTTCTATATTTTCCATTCATAATTTTTCAAAAAATACTTGCTAACCTTATTAAAACAGGCTGAGATCAGAATGTTTCACTCTTTTCCCTGCTTTGTAAAAGCAAAATCACACACGTTTTAATGACTCGCAGATTACTTGTCAGAAACTCTGAATTTTCTTTGCATATTGGAACGGTTCCAAAGAAATAAAGCTGTAGTTAAACAGAAATTCCTTTTTTCTCCCTCTCACGCTTAGCAAGCCTATTGCTTTACCTTTTTCCTTTTTTCTTTTTTTTCTTTTTTGCCTAGCAGCTTAATGAATTTTTGTGGAGAGGAAATTGCTAAAGGAATCTTGCAAGGCGAACTAGCCAGGTTTTTGTTTGTTTTTTGTTTTTGTTTTTTAGTGTGTTTCCCTGTTTTGTGACCTCGAGTTCTTCAATGAGTTCTTCAATATTCTACCTGTTTTGGGGGGCTGTAGCCGAGACGGGGAGAGTCTCAAAGTTAGGGGGCTATTTCTTCTGGCCACCACAGAGCAGAACGCCAGCAGCACCGCTATGGAAAAGGAGGGGGTGTGGATGGCCATTCCCCTCCACTCAGTGATTTTATCCGGCAATGCCCTGCTGTTCAAACGTCCTTGTTACCTCCTTTTAAAGTCACATTTTACGTGGATGAACTGTTGGAAAGACTGGGCATTCACTTGCAGGGTCTCCTTATTGCCTTTTGGGGAAGTTTGTTTTTCATTTTTTACCATGTTTTCCTGACTCCATACTCTTGCTGCGCTACTGAGACCTACAGATTCTGAAATGATAATTCTGGCTGTTCCATTTGATTTGTAAAATGACTGACATTTTGCCTCTTTTATCAGTTGTGCCTCTGGATGGCATCCTCTCTTTTTTATCTATTAAAGGAAACCTTTCGCCCCTGCAGGCGGGGGCTGTGCACGCACGGAGGGCTGCTGGGTGGCCGCTGTTGCTGTCGAGATTCTTACTTACCTGCTGTTCCTGAATGGAGGGAAGGGAGAGCTAATGAGTTAATGTCTGCAAAGTGCTTTGAAGATGAAAAGCCCTTTTCATGTGTTTCATATTGTAGTTATTAATATTAATATTTGAAGAAGCATGCTGCTTCTAATTGTAAGTCAACAACTTCCATCCTTGCCAACTCCGTAGTGAGAAAACAAACAGTCAAGGCGGCCGCGCAGCCTCTTCCTCTTCCGTCCGGTCTCGCTGCTGAGGAGGAGGAGGATACGAGGGAAGCAGAGAGTCCGATTATAGACAGGGCATCTTTGCCTTTCAGGCTGTTTACACCAACGTGCTAGTTGGGAGGAGCAGAGCCTGGAGGAAGGTGGGTAAAAGGTGTCCTCCTTCAACATCTGGTAATCTGTGACCTTGGAAAACTGGTTGAGAGCGTGGACTCGGGCCAACTGCCTGCCTCAGATTGTAATGAAGTTCAAAGGCGAGTAGGGTCAGAACCGGAAGCAGCGTTGGATTTGGAGTCAAAAAAGTTTGGGTCCTGGGAGAGATTGGCTTGGTAACTGGGAAGAGGTATTTCACCTGACTGTGCCTTATTTTCTTCGTCCTAAAATCTGAATAATGAGTCGTGTCCCACCTATTCCACAAAGATGGGAGACTGGAAGTAAATAGCGTGAAGAATAAAAGTGCCAATCACGCTGAGAGACGGTCTAATAAATTGGGTGTGTGCGTACAGGTCACCAGGGGAGGGTGAGGTGGGAGACCGACAAACAAATGTTAGGGAAACAAATAATTGGCACTGAGACTTCTCTCTGATTACACACACAGCCTCAGGGTACAACCGAATTTCTCACCGATAATTCAAATCCTGCCCTACCTCCTGATTTTATTTATTGATGAAGAGATCTGTTCTCCACGGCAACTCTCCTTTTCAAATTACCCATTTAAAATTCCTATTTCTGTATCAAGCAGCAGAAGGAAGGGTTATATCCTAGAAGGATGTATATTGCCCTCCCTTCCCCCCACCCATTTCTTTCTATATGGAAATGTAAAAGTATTTAGTATTTGAGCAAACTAAATGTGGTATGCAGCAGTTCAGTGGCCTGTGAGGCAAAATTGGTGAGTTTTCAATCCTGGGGAAACTTAGATATGAAAACAACTCATTTTATGCCTTTGGTCTCCATTGTCCCTGCTCTGCTGAAAATGGAGCTTTAGGGAATTGAACCATTTCTTTACTTATTTTTAAAGTTTATTTATTTCTTTATTTTGAGAGAGAGAGAGACAGCATGCACACAAGAGGGGGAGGGGGCAGAGAGAGAAGGGGGGAGAGAGAGAGAGAGAGAGAGAGAGAGAGAGAGAGAGAATGAGAATCCCAAGCAGGCTCCTTGCAGTCAGCACAAAGCCTTGTTTCTAGACTCAGACTCAGAAATGGTGAGATCATGACCTGAGGCAAAACCAAGAGTCAGATGCTTAACTGACAGAACCACCCAGGCGCCCCCGGGAGCTCAACCTTTTAATCTCAGTATCTCTGGGTATCTCACCTGGTTTCCTCCACTTCACCAGAGGAAGGATAATAATGCTTAATATTTATTGAGCCCTCGATATGCTCCAGGGCCCTAGCTGAGTGCTTTGCACAGACTACTTCATTTAATCTACATTGAAGTATTTGAGGTGGGTACTTGTGTTATTCCCATTTAACAGATGAAGACACTGAGGCTTAGTAATATGACCAATGTAGAAGAGGGACCTGATTGGAACCAAGGGGATGTGAGTCCAAATCTTGGGGCTGGCACTGTATCTCACAGTAACCTTAGTAGCTCTGAGGTACTTACACGAGTTTAAGCTGGATTTTTCTGCTTCGACCGATGATTTGGTCATATGTCAGAGAATGCTGTGGATTAGGCCTCTTTTCCAAAGGAGGATCTGTGGATCATCTATTCCTTGTTAGAGAGGAATACTGACTCTGGAGAAAAGCTACAAGGTCTAGTTTACCAGATCAGCAAATCTCTCCTTCAGTCTCGTGACAAATATTGATTGAATTTCTATGCTGTGGTCCAGCCTTGTGTTGGGTGTACAACAGATGCAGAAGGAACGGTAATGAAAGTTTTGTTCCTCAAATAAACATAATTTGTTTTAGGATACAAGATCTTACCTGAAAAGGGGTTGAAAATAAAAGACATGTAAGCTATGTGACTCAGTTTATGAGTGTTTTGGGACTTCAGATGGTGAGAACTGGTGTCTAGAGCAGGGAGGGAACTATATTTCTGATCAATTTTGTTTCCCAAAGAAAAGAATAGATTTGATATTCCACCTGGCCAAGGGCCGCTGCTGTCTCAAGAACTCAAGAGGAGAAGGCTTGGGTACTACTAACTAGAAGCAACCTTTTAGTGAAGATGTCAAGAAAATATTCTCAATGGGGGAAACAAAGTCTCTAAATTTCCAAGCGACAGGGAAAAGTCGAAAACCCTAGAATTTTAGCCTTTTTTTGATTTCAAATTTTTTTAAGTTTTCATTTTGAAATAATCTCAGATGCATCAAAAGTTGCAGAGCACAGATCGAAGAGTTTTCGACAGATGTAAGTCCTTGAAAATTGTGAAAAATATAATGCAAATGACTTAATCATCTTTGTGGTGCCCCCAGCGATCTTTAATCCGAAAGGATTCCTGTCAATGGGGAGAGAACAGCGATGCCCATTTTTTGACATGAGAGGCTAAGTAACTAAAACAACAGCTTCTTAGTAAAGGCAAGAAACCTTGTCATATGTGGCCATTATGTGGCATGTGGCTTGAGACGCACGGACAGTACTGAGTTACACATTCCCCTGGCCAGGCTCGTATTGTAGCCAGGATAAAAATCAAACTTCTCAGTCTGTGGCACAAATGTCTTCTTGCCTGTTCCTCATTAGGCCCTGTCTCCTGAACACCTGCTTTGTTAGAATTACTCATGAATTTAACCAAGTTTGTCCAGATGCTTCCATGCTACTCAAAGTGGGTTCTTCCAAGCTGCTGCATCAAGCATCATGTGGGATCTTGTTAGAAATGCAGATTGTCAGGCTGTTCCTCAGACCTGCTGACTCAGGCTTAGCATTGTAACACAATGCCCAGGTGATTCCTATGCAAATCAGTTGGGGAATTGTGGCTCTTAGGAAAAAAAAAAAGCTAAAACACAACAAAATTAAAAACAACGAACAAACAAAACTCTTGCAATATTTTCCATAGGAGCTTACTACTTCTTTATATTTATATCTAGTTGCTAATGCGTTACTCCACGAAAGACTGACACTTGGGTCAAAAACATGTTGGTTTCACTCAAGATTTGTGCCCTGCAATCTTTCAGTGAATTTGTCCTCATTGCAAGAAAAATGCTTACTTCTTGGTTTTATGCATAACAATGGTACAAACAGACTACCATTCAACAGAAATGGTGGCTCTTTGCTTCAGTGAAATTCTTAGCTAATGCTTCTGTAGGGAATCCTTTTTTGATTATTTAAATGCAAGGCCTTTAGAAAAAGAGACAAGGGATTTAGGCCATCTGGGTTCTAGCTATGGTACCTGAGTGAATAGCTGCCTTGGGCAGTAAAAATAATAATTTATAAAAACCACTATGACTTAATTAGTGAATGCTTACTAATGCCAGTCACTGTGATAAAATTGCAACACATAAAAACCATTATTTGTTGACCATTTTATCATGTGTAAAGCATTCTGCTGAGCACTTTTATTTTTTATAATATAACCCTCCTCAATAATCCTGAAAAGGTTGGTATTATTATCTCCATTTCATAGTTGAGGAAACTAAGATTTTGTGACATTAAGAAACTTGCCCATGGCTGTTTTGCTTAGTAAGGAGCTACAGGTCAACCCACCATCTGTAACTCTAGAGCTCTTTATCACTGATGAACACTTCACCTCTTTGAGCTTAGTTTATTGAAATAAAAAATGGCAGATTTGATGAATTTTTTTGCAACTCCAAAACTGACTGATTTTGCAAAATCCCTCTTCGTATAAGAATGGCAGCAAGCCGGTTAAGATTATATTGAGAAATCTGAACCTTACAATTTGGGCGATAAAACAACCAAAACTCCACCATGAAAATCACAATCAGACATAGTCCAAGAAGTCTCTTGTTGGATTTGAGAGATCTAAGGCAGCTGGCATCCTTTAGTTCAATTGGAAAAGGACATTATTAATACCTGTCCTGTCCTCTTTCATTGTTCTCTGAGTATCTACCTCTGTGTATGAGGTCTCTCACTTTTGTTGAGTGCTTAGGAGCCAGAACCGTATCTAAATTCTAGATTATATCCAACATGCTCCACATGCTAGAAGTTGAAAAGTAGTTCTTTAAAATTCTAGGCTCTTTAAAGATTTCTTTGGCAGCATCCATTGGGTTAGAGTTGACATTGGGTTAGTCTTGTAGGCCTTCCTTAGATTTGTCTTGGCCAAGAATCTCATACATATACCATGACCTCTGCTACATTTGTCATTGTGAAGTGAAGAGTCCTTAATGTCTTTATCTAGCTTACTTTTTTTTGTTTCTAGTTTCTTAGTAAAAAAAAAAATCTTAATTTATCTATTCAGTGATCATTTGCTGAATTTCATGGTACAGCATAAGATTTGAGGAATAGCACTTGGAGACAAGGCTGTGGGCATTTTTACTATAAACCAGTGTATTGAATGTTACCTGTAGCCTTCTGGAAAATGTTCCCACCTGAAGCCTGATTGACCAAAAGAAGTAGAGTGTTAGGTTTTGCAAAGTTTCAGAGACTAGGATTGACATTGCGGTCATAAAATTCCTCTCATTTAAGAGCAGGCAGGTTTTAATGTATTCCCTTGATGTCTATGAGAAGTGACTCCATTCTGCCCACTGTTCATATTGCCATTCCAGCAGTGTGACTGGGAGGGACTTGTTACCACAAGGAGGAAACATAAAATAGTCTACGAGGCACTCCTTATTTCCTAATTGCTATGGTATAGCAGACTAAAACCATCTTTTATTCTGTCTCTTTTCCAGGACATGTTAATGAATTAACTCCTTGAGGAAGGGCAAAACACCATATTCTTGTAGTAGTATGATAACAATCTTGCAAGAAAGATTGGTTGAGCTATGTCAATTCATACAGAAAGAACTTGAAAGTGTTATGCTTAGTTAGGAAATAGGGGTGGTGTAGAGAAATAGGAGGTGGATGTGAGTCATGTTCATGCCTCTAGTAAGGCTTGGAGCACTAATTATCAGTGAAGTGGGGGAGAAACAAGATTGTGGTGTTAACTATACTGTAAGTTGCTGCTTTCTGAATTTGGTGAAGGTGGTATATTTAGTTTAAAACACAGAAGCCAACAGCACATAAATCAGACCACTACCTTTATGGGTCAGGGCTGGCTACTTAAAGTAAGGAGGAATGTTTACTACTGTGATGTCGAGAAACCCAGTCAGGAAAGTGAACTTCTTATAGATTTAGGAACAAGGAAGAGAAACTGTCTCCAATCCTTCAAACCATTTTTCTTTTCTCCTCATTGCAACCACAACGTTTCCTTGGGAAACTGTCTGAATATGCTTAGATTGGAGTTCTTGGGGGGATTGAACTTGGTAGCTTTTGTTACATTGCCAGATCAAAGGAGCAATCCACTAAAATGATCTGAAAAATGCCGATGAATTACACATGAGAGTTAGAGAGAAAATGATGTGGGAGAATAGATAAACTTGCCAATCTGGTACATTCATTAGTTTAGGGAAAAATATGATTCTCTTCGTGGTTAACATTAAAGAAATTTAAGCTTAGGGTTGCATATGAACGCATGTCACCACAAGTCTACAAGTGAGGATTTTTTTGGGGGGGGGGGGGCCGTGGAACTCTCTTCATTCTCTTGGATATACTCAGGCCCTGAGACTTACTGTTACACATTCTAATTCTATTTCATGGACAGGTTCTTTCATTCACTCAACAAATGCGTTGCATGTCTACTATGTGACATATAAAAAGACAGTCCCTACTCTTAAACAGCTTAGGATTCAGGAACAGAAACAGATATCTGAATAAGAACTACTCTGAACCAAATACCAAATACGAAAGTAGGCACGTTGTTATGGTGAGTCCTATGGAGGAGGGTCGAGAATGCCCATCTAACTGCTTAGGAGGTTCAAAGAAAGCTTCCTGAACGAAGTGACACTCAGTCTGAGTCTTTAAAAACAGATTTTCATGGCATTCAGAAAGAGGAAACTCAGACTCTATTCATTGGCGATTCATGGTGTTGCCTTGATAACATAGATGACAATGTCTTTAGTTTGGCAAAGTTTCCATCGTTTTTCTTTGAATGCATAATCCTTTTAGAGATCAAATTCTTTTTCTCCTGCATTCTAGACCATAAGGGTGTCTTTTTAATACAAATTAATGGGTATCCTAAATTGTTGATATTAGGAGATTCTTAATTACAAATCTATTTAAATTTTGCATAGCAACTTATCTACATTATCCACATGTCATGGCTTTATTCCATCATTGAATTGCCCACCTGCAATCTTTATACCTAGGTTACATGGTAGCCATGATTCTTGACCTATAAGGTAACAGGGAGACTAGGGAGCAATGTCAAATGGAAAACACAATGCCGTTGTTGGTGGCTGTAAAATTTTGGCTTCTCTGTTATGGGAGGCAGTTTGTATGCATTCTTTGTCCCAACAATACCACCTTTAGATATTTAATGAGAAGAGAAAACATTTTTTTTTTAATGTTTTATTTATTTCTAGGAGAGGGAGAGAGAGAGACAGCGTGAGCAAGGGAGGGTCAGAGAGAGAGGGAGTCACAGACTGAAAGAGGCTCCAGGCTCTGAGCTGGCAGTCAGCACAGAGCCCGACGCGGGGCTCGAACCCACGAACCGCGAGATCATGACCTAAGCGAAAGTCGGACGCTTAACCGACTAAGCCACCCAGGCGCCCCGAGAAGAGAAAACATTTTAGGAACTTTTATAGTGACAGGAATTGGGGACAAATTAATTATACAGTAATAAGGGGCTCGTTAAGAAAAGAATAGGGCATCCGTATAATAGAATACTTGACAACCATAATCTTTGGAATGTAGTTATATTTCTTGACAAAGAAGAATATTCATAGCATTATGTCAGATGTCAGTGAAAGAAGCAGATAGCAAACTAGCATGCAGAGAATTATATCGCAAAGGTAAAATTATGATCATGTGTCTATGTTATACCTATATTTGTAAAGATACATTAAAAATACACAGAGGAACATTGAACAGAGGTTTAGTATAATGACCTCTAGATGGTGGGATTTTGGGTGGCTTTGGCATTCATCTTAGACATTTCTGTATTTTTAGTGTAATTTTTTTCATTAAATACGTATTCTGTTGCCGAAACAATCATTTTCAAAGCAAAAAAGTGTTTAAGTATAGTTTACTGGGTTATTTCCCTGAAAGGCATAGTTTCTCCTTGAAGAGCGCATAACCCAAGATGAAAAACACTAAGTGATGTCACATTGCTTCACTAGAAACACAGCCAAGCAGGAGCAGAGTTGATGTGAACCGGCTTCAGCCTTCACAAAGGCTTTGTCTCTTTGGGATTTTCTATGACTGCGGTCTGGACTGGCGCACCCCTCTCCCTCCCCAGCCTCTCTGTACTCTGGGCATCACCTACACCCCTGCCCCAGAGGGATCTGGGTGAAAGGCAGTGTCAGCCTGCAGGTCTGGTCTAGTCACTGGGCTTGCAGAAGGTGGAAAGCTCCAGAAGTGGTCAGTAGCATGCTTCATGAAGACCAGAGCTCTCCCCAGAGTCCCACAGAAAACTGTTCAAAATCCATTATCAGGCTGATACTCCACATAAACCAAATTGTTATCTTTTTTTTTTTTTTTTTTTTTTTTTTTTTTCATCGNAGAGATTGAGAATTTTTCTCTGGAAAATCTGGGATAGTTAGGAAAGAGTAGCCCAGGAGAGGGTGGCTGAAGACCTAGGGTCAGATCTCAGCCTGACCACTTTACAGGGTTGCCTGTGTCTTTCTCCTTATCTGTAAAAAAGAGGCTTAAGTGAGTTAAAGGGCTAGTACGAGCTTTCTAATGTAACTCCTAGAGTCAGCAAGTATCTGTGTGCTGGTCTCCTACCAGCACTGGTGTAGGGGCTGGGGGTATGGAGTGAAGAGTGGACAAAATCCTTGCCCCGAGGAGGCTTAAATTCCAATGGGGGGTGAGCCGGTGAGGCAATAAACAAGGAGCTAAGTGTCAGAGCAGGGACAGGGTGCTGCTGTTCATACGAGGTGGCAGAAAGCGCTTCTTTGAGAAGGGACATTAGTGGCCAACACTTAGGAATGGGTCACGCAACAAACCTTATGATTCCAAGTGGATCTTCACCCAGATCTGTAATTTATTCAGTTTCTCTGAGTTGAAAATCGAATGTACATCTGACCTGCTTTACATTTTCGGTCTTGTGAGACCAATTCATTCTTTCATTCACTAATTAAAAAAAAAAAGAATTCTCTGATGCCCCCTAGTCTGTCTTCAATTCTGGAGACACGAAAATGAAAAAGGCATCGTGCCTACCTTCAAACAGCTCTGAGGTTAGCGGGAGAGGCAAATAGAAACAGATGTTTATAAAACAGTGTGTTACACACAGTAATGGTGCGCAATACAGAGAAAGAGGAACACCCCTGGCCGGGCTGAAGGGTGGTGCAGGAAGGGTTCCTGGCAGCCAGAACTTCTTGAGATGAGCCTTAAAGCTGCAGGAGAAGCTGGCTGATAGCTGGGGAGCAGGAGGGCAGGAGGGCATTTCTATCAGAGGTGATCACTGGAGAAGTGGGGTCAGGGGAGCGAGAACTGGCACCAGGAGCTTATGGGAACAGCAGGAATTCCATGTTGGGGGAGCAGAGGCGCAGTGGTGTGTGGGGATTATGAGGCCTGAGAGATTGGGAGCGCACCCATGGGGGCCAGAGCAGGGTCCTGAGGATAAAGCCACTTCAGACACATTTATTGGCTGCTCCGGCATTGCTGGTCCCATTCAAGAAAAATGAACTCAGCTCTTCAAAACTCTGTTATCAACTGTTCATGTTGTTTCTGCGTTCTGATAGGCCCATGGCTGCTTCTAGGCTGGGTAATAAATCTTAAATCACACAGTTGTTTTGTATTTAGGTAATAAACGTTTATAATGCCAAGACAAAAAAAAAAGTTAGTCCAGCTGATGTTTAATGTTACGTGGGAGGGAATTCTTTTTGGAAAACAAGTCAAAAAAAAAAAAAAAAAGTATCACTCAGACACTCCTCTTGCTTTTTCTGAAAGGGTTTATGTCCTGAGCAGCTGTTCTGTGTCACAATCTACAAGTGGAAAAAGGGTGAGTTCTTTTTTTCTTCCTCCAAAAAATAATACAGCAGTAATCCATTTCTGTCCCAGAGTTATTTCCTGAGATGAGGGCCCTCGAGTGCCCTGGCAACTCCCTCTTTTCAGCTTCCTCCCTGGGCGAAGGGCTTTTCCCCAAGGGAAGTGTCATTCATATAACGTAGCTGCAGGAACACAGTCCCCCACAGAATGCGCCATATGTGGGGCCGTAGGCTTCCTCCCTCACTCTGTCAACTGGAAAGAGAAAACATATTTCCACTGAACCTTTTCCCCAGGCTAGGCAAGGAGTGTTGTCTGGCTGGCCAACTAAAACTCTTGATGCCCTTGAGCCGGGCTTCAGGACAAGGCTGCCACTTCAAAAATCCTTTTTCTTACAAATACATAAATAAAAAGGGAATTCGGAAGAGTACAAGTCTTTCTGCTGCTTGTGGGAGTACAGGGGTGACTCATAGGGCCATGTGGTCACACCTTGCACTATGCAATCTTCCATGATTTCCCATGCCCCACATCCAGCAGAACTGCTTATTTTTTTTTCCATAGTGTTGGTAAACTACTCATCACATTATATTATAGATATATGTAAGTCTGTCTTCTCCAGTGCCTGATGATATGTTTTTTCTCAACTTTATTCTAAGTCAAAGAGGATGTAAGTTATGTGAGATCAGGGGTCTTTGTTTACCAGTGGGTCCCAAATGCCTGGAACAGTGTCTAGCACATAGTGGGCACATAGTAGCTATTTACTGAATGAATAAACAAGTTCGTAACAAAGGACATCTTCTTTGTGCTTGTTGAATGAATGGTGGAGGTCTGTGATATCTCAGGGGATCCATGGGACTCTTTGAAGGATGCTGGAAGGCTGAATGGCTGACACAAACAGTGTTCCCATACCTGGACATTTCCCAAAGGTATAGGTTGCCCTGCAAGGCCGGAGGGATGGCCAACGTTTCCCTAGGTAATCTGATCTTGGTTAATCCATTCTCAGTATGAAGTGCTCCATATTGTTCGGTTGTGAATCTCATCTGTGAGTAGATCAAAAGTGGGGAAGAATAGACTTTGAAGTGCAGATGTACAGACTGATGAGAATTCATTGTGACCTTTGCACCTGATTTCAAGGCTAAAAGTAAGGAAGGGAACATTGAAATCATTGAGACCATCTTCAGAATGTGTGTTCAGGGCCAGTCTATGTTGAGCCATGTTATATGTACCTTATTTCATGGTTAGTGCCTAGTGCAGTCTGATATACGGCAGCTGCTCATTATTTGAAGAATGAGCACTGAATAGGTGACCACTGATAAGAGATATTAACAATGTCCTTGGACTAACACACTAGGATCTTTTTCTGCTCTTCAGCTTTACCACCGGGCATTCTTCCGGGGTCATTTGTCTACATGGAGATCAATACCCCGAAAATCAAGAGAACAAAATTTTGATTAATGTAACCTAGCTACGCATAATTGCTTTATTTTTTTTAATTAATATTATTTTGTTTGCATTTTTTTGGGAGAAAATGCATTGCAAGTAAAGTAAAGTTTTAGTTAAAAGCAAATAAGCAAAGCTCTGGGGTAAGTTGTGTCTTTAGAAGGTTTTTAGCTTACTAATCTCAACCATATGATATTAGCTGCTCTATGATGTAGCGTTTGGTGGGTATAATTTTCTATTGCTGAGTCTGTTTAACTATATACATTTCATATGAAGGAAGATTTGCTCATTGACTGTCACCTGAATGAAGACAGTGAACCAAAACCACACATTGAACATAGGACATATAGTATTCTTTTTTTCTTGAAATGTGCCAGTGGCTTTACATATTAGCAGGAGTAAAGGAAAAGACAAAGGTAAATCAAAAAGCAGTGGAGTTGAAACTAAAATGTCACTTCTTAAACAATAGGAATTTGCCCTTCAAATGATGTGCCTAGGAACTTAATCTTGTAAATCATTCAAGAAAGACTTTTTAAAATTATATAATGTTGAGTTTATTAAAGTGTGTGAACTAATGCACTTTAGAAAGCATTTAGATCAACAGAAATGTTTGATACATAAATGATTTTCCTGATGACCACGAGCCAGCTGGAAAATCCCTTCAGCCAGAACATTCCTCAAGCCTTCTTGACATCCAGATTTTCAACGTAGATAACAGCTCTGGACAAGAATTATTTAATAGTGTTTCTCTCTCTTTTTTTTTTTCCAGATGAATAATGGTCAATTGCTTTTTCAAGGCTTCCCTCTGTTTATCTTGAGGTCCTGGTTGATGTGTCTCTTCGATAGGGCTTTTCTGTCCTTCTTCCCATCAGACCTTTCTTTATTTACTCCTTTATCAATTATTTCACACCACACTTGTGTGCTGAGCACCTGTTATGTGCTAGACTTGCTTGAGGTGGTGGGAAAGTGATATATGGTTGGGGCTGTTAATAAAAATGGCACATAAGACCTGATTCTTGTCCAGAAACCTACAAAATGGTATTTTTGTAGATGATGTTACTGCTTCTTGTCTACCGCTCACAGAAGCTATCCCTGCTGCCTTGTGGTCAAGAGACAGCTCTGTCTGGGGCCTGCTCCTTCTCTGTGTGCCAGGGGTCCATTTACTTTACCTTCCTGAATTTTAGTTTCCTTCTCTGTAGCATAAAGAGGTGAACTTTATGGTTCCTTGGGAGACATTCGATTGTAAGATTCGAACCGACACATTGGTGCTCAGTGAAGACTTTCTCCCACGCAGGTGCTGAAGGCCTGAGGATGAGCTACTTTGTGGATTCCACAGCGAGTGGCCCTGCCCCTTATTCCGCAGTGCGTCCTGCGGTGGCGGTAAGTGGGGTCCCTCCCTGTCTTCCCTTTGCCCACCTGCCTCTCCTGTCTTCCCCTTGCTTCCCGAATCCTAACCTCTCTTGGACAGAGAAGCCGGGGACCCGACTCCAAAGTTGGAATCAGCCTAGAATCTTTTGGAGGAGCTAAACTTATGTGAGATTATCTGTCTTCTTCTCAGTATATAAAATAAAAGTCCGGGGTGCCTGGGTGGCTCAGTCGGTTAAGCTTCCGACTTCGCCTCAGGGCGTTGATCTTGCGTAGGTTCGAGCCCCGCATCGGGCTCTGTGCTGACAGCCAGCTCAGAGCCTGGAGCCTGTTTCAGATTCTGTGTCTCCCTGTCTCTTTGACCCTCCCCTGCTCACACGTCTCTCTCTCTCTCTCTTTCTCTCTCTCAGAAATAAATTTTTAAAAAAACATAAAAAATTAAAAAAAATCCAAGACTGATAGATTTGCTCACAAAGGTGTTTTTAAAAATACATTTTTGTTTCAGAGAATATGATTCAAACATGATCAATGGTGAAAGCCAGGTGATCTTTCATTACTCAATTCAATTGGTGAATATTTTTCACATATTGAATAAGCTAGATAACACAAGCTGTCTAATCACAGAATTTAAAACCAGGGGATGTAATAGTGACTTTGAAGGAAAGTTTCGTAAATCTCAGAATAAGAGAGGTAAAAGGAACTTTAAAATAGGACTAGATAAAATTTCTTGCCCTCAGAAAGGAAGACTCTAACCCAAGCTATGTGCTGATCAGTAGAAATATTTCGATGAATTTCTTACAAATTTATTGTGTGAGCAATCCCGTAAAGTTATCATTGATCCATCCTAATGTTAAATGAAACTTTAATATTAGTTGATGCATTATTAACTATTCATTCCTAATTCTGTATGTTTTCTTACAAACACAGCCAACAAACGTTGAAATTTTTTCACTTACTCTGGAAATGGAGAGATGAGTTTACTGTTAATTCTTTGCAGTACATTTATGGGGCTAAATAGATGTCAGCAGACCAGAGCTCTTTTCTGACTCCAGTCCTAGACTGTCCTGTCTGTGGTTCTGCAGAATTTTTAACACTGGTAACCTGAAGTTAACCATGGCCTCTCACTGTAATGGTCTATTGAAAGATTCAATGTATTTGACGGTGATTCTCTGTAGCATTGAAAAAAAGAATTGCTCAAAAGCTGTTCTGTGTTCAAGGAGCGATTATCACATTTCTCTTTCCTGGCTATTTTGAAACACCTGTTTTGGGTTTTTTTCTGTTTTAAATGGCTTCTGTTTTCATAGAAACACCATTCACTTTTCTAAAAAGGTAGAATCAGGTAAAAGTTTAGAGTGCAGTGACCACCAGAAATATGTTTAGAAACACACATTCACACAACAAGTCCAGACCAGCAGTCTCTCAGTTTTGTTTCCTAGGACTTGCCAAGTGCCTTGGACTTGCAGGTCACATAAAGGGCTGGAAAAATCTCCAGGGAAAGGCTCCTCCAGCTTCTCACACAGAGGTTATCATCTGAGGTCAGCACAAATTACACTAACTTTTTCTTAAAGATGATATTGCAGAGATTTGTTAAAACAAATAAAGGATACAGCAATTTCAGGGCAAAATATATCATTGGCTTGGAAGAAGAGATTTAAATACCAGCCTACGTTAACTCTCTTTAACAGTACTGTAATCAAATTAAACAAGATTAATAACTTCTCTTTTTTTTAATGTTTTTTTTTTTTTTTAAATTTATTTCTAAGGGAGAGAGAGACAGCTTGAGCAGGGGAGGGTCAGAAAGAGAGGGAGACACAGAATCTGAAACAGGCTCCAGGTTCTGAGCTAGCTGTCAGCACAGAGCCCAACGCGGGGCTCAAACCTACGAACTGTGAGATCATGACCTGAGCTGAAGTCGGACACTTAACTGACTGAGCCACCCAGGCGTCCCTAATAACTTCTCTTAAAAAGCAATGCCATGTACATTTTGTATTTATTCTATTGTATTTTTAACACCAAAATACATTTTTAAGTATTTAAACTACAGGTATAATATTAAATTATCCTTGACAGGGTATCTGAAAATTGTATGAAATTAGAAAACCAAAACCCAACTCTGGGTATGTGTTTTCAACGAATGACCCCACCCCCCACTGCATACACTGGCTAGTTTTAATGCATTTTAAATGGTTTCCACTGGTTTCAAAACAAAGAACGCATTTACCCCCAGCCCCAACAGCCATATCTGAAAAACATTATCAGCATGTGGGATCCTTTTCACTGTGAATTTCAGAATTGCTTGGGCAAAAGCAGAAGGTTGCTTAAGAGAACTGCTAAGTTACTGCTCAAGCACTTTCATGCATAACTTCTCTCTGGGCCTCAGTTTCTCCATCTCTGGGACTAAGGCAACCTTTCAGAACCATAGAGCAAACAGAGAAGTCCTGAAACTTCCTTACATACACTCTCCCTAATACAAATGAACAAACAAACAAGCAAACAAATAAAATCTATCAGTACAAACTCAGGTTCAATAAACCAGCTGCTACAGATAACCCCCAACCTTAGCCTGCACTATAAGAAACAGTCGAAGAATCTGGAAGTTGTCTGCAGACTATAACCTTGGGACACTGGCATTAGTGAAACTAACAGATCTCACACCTTCGATCCCAATCTAAGATTTCATGAAGGAGTGAGCACAGATTCATTAACTTTCCCAGACAAGAAAGGCAAAGCCACAGCCACTGGCTGTTGGAGCCTCTCTATCTACAGATCAACCAAAGGTACTTAATCCAATCATCCATGTCCTCCTGCCTGGTGCTCTGGGCTCCAATTTGGTTAGGCTGGGCCACCAAGGAAAGAAACTGTCTCAGGTATGGGAAGCTGAGCGTAGAAGGAAAACGGTAGAGAAGAGAGTTTTTAATAGGCCTGATTTTTCCCTCTCCCCCATGACAAAGAATTATTCAGCCCCAAATGTCAGTAGTGCTGAGCTTGAGAAGCCCTGCTTGCAGCCGGCCCACCATCATGTTTGAAGGCAGGATGGTGCTACGTGTACCGGTTGGTCTAAGCAGGACTTTGCCACTTGTCAATGATTGCTTCAGAAAGGGAAATCTTAGAAAAGAGAAAGTGAGGATATATTCGTGTTATGAAGGGTTCTGCTTAGCATGCTGCTTTAACTATTCAATCTAAAGTCTACTTCGGTCTAAATCAGAATACGAATACTTTCTAGTCCCTGAAGCCTGCTAATTCTGATTCATTATTCACAAATTAGGGGTAGCATTAGCATTATCTGATCATGCCCTGTACCAGAAGAACGCTTACAGTAATCACAGCAACCGCTAGAAACTAAGTGCCACGGTCAGGGAAGAACCATTTTGCGTAGAACTCACAATATCTGCCTCAGGGCCCCTTTGTCAATACCAGGATACATGCCTTCCTCCTTGTAAGGTCAGTCCTTCAGGAGACCGTGGTGGCGACTGAGGTGATGTCATAGCCGGGGGATCGAGGGGCAGTGCTTTTGGGAGTTGTCTGGCCATTGTGTGGGAGGGGTGAGGTTTTTCAGGTACGAATATGGGTTATGTGTCAGGGACCCTTTCATCCAAGGGGAGGAAGCGCTCCTTCCTGTTATGCTACCTCAGCAAGCCTCTGGTGAGCCCTGGAAGTCCCCAGCAGTGCTGGTCCCTTTATCCTCGCCTGCGTCATCCTCTCCTTCAGGCCACCATGGCTGCGGAGCTGGGGGAGGGCAGGAATGGGAGGGATGAGCCGCTCCTGGTTTTGACCAAACATGTCACGGTCCTTGGCCACCTTGAGAGCGAGGAGGATGTGTGGAGGAGGTCCTTGGGGATTAATGACCCCTGGGCCATGCAAACTTTAGGAAGCACCTTGAACTATTCAGAGGAAAGGAACAGTGCTGCCCACTCACCTCCTGTCAGAGCTCAGGCCTTTGGAGAGAGAGCAATCTGCTGTGGCAAGAATGGCTTTCCAGAGTGTCAGATCCCCCAGGAAGACACAATACCCAAGAGGTTGGTCTAAAACACCAAAAATTCCTAGGCTCTGGGTTTAGGGAACATCCCATGTAGTCTGAGGTGGGGTAATTGCATTAAAAACTTGACATTCTTTTACCCTTTCTGGATCCAATGTTCTTCTCTTATTCATATGGCGACTGTATTTCCTGAGTGAAAAGAAGTGTTTCAGAAACTGTCCAGCAAAAGGCTTTTTTGACTTGTGACTTTATTTTTTTAATGTTTATTTATTTTGAGAGAAAGACCGCATAAGCAGGGGATGGGCAGAGAGAGAGGATCCTAAGAAGGCTCCACACTGTCAGCACAGAGCTCAACACAGGGCTCCATCTCACAAACTGTGAGATCATGACCTGAGCCAAAATCAAGAGACAGACGCTCAACCAACTGAGCCACCCAGGCATCCCTGACTTGTGACTTCATTATATGAATGGTATGAATGGGATCATATCTACTAGACACTTAGTTGTTATAACTGTATAGAATAACATGGTATGAGGCCAGGGGTATTTCACCCAATAAATAGGGTGATGGACGTCCATCAGAGTACACATCAAATATCAGCTTTCTAGGGGACAGAGGAAGGCTGACAGCGACTGGCTGGCTCTAGGCATTGGCCTTTGTCCTTCCTGTGCTTTTCCAGTGGAGTTTTTGGTGCTGGTCAGCCTTCTGAATCTCCAGTGTGGTGCCTGAAAGAGGGAGTAGCATGGCCATGGGCTTAGCTAAGCGCATTGCAAAGATGAGCTCCAAGCCATGCCCTCAGACACAGCCACCCAGCACAGAGGCCTTTGAGGTTGAATCTTGCCAATCACTTCGTGGTACGAATGACTCCTCATTTGCACATGTTCTTCCTTTCATCATTGACTGATTGATTGATTTTTTTTTGACACATAACTCTATCTCTACCTTTTGACGCTTGGTGAAGCGGAAGGGTAACCCGCCTTGTTCCCGCTTCTTTTATAGGAGACATGAGACAGAGCCTTCAGTCCTGGGCCAGGCAGCTGTGGAATGCAGCCCAGCCAACTATAATGGAAAGCACTTTGGAGTCAGAGAGATCTGGGTTAAATTCTGGTCTCTTCCTCCTTAGCCATGTGGACCTTGGACAAATTTCTTAACATCTCTGAGCTTCAGGGTCCTCTTCTGTATAAAAGGCAGAGTATAACTTGCCATGTAAGGTCATCATGATAGTTATATGAGAAAATCCATGTCGAGTGCCTCCCACAAAGAGGATCTCAGCTAACCCTCTCTCCCTTATGTTCACCATCTCCCCTCTGCCTTTCTCTGGACTTTTTGGTTGTGTTGGATGGAAACGTGGTGGTAGGAGTGGAGACGATTACACTTACTGTCCATACAAGGGTGTTGCCAGAACAAGATGGGGCTTCTGGGGTAAAGATGGAGACATTCTTATTGAGCAAACTCCTTGCTTCATCACTACCCTGCACTAGAAACAGCTCCCTTGCCACTAGATCAAAGTTCTCTTGTAATGGGCTGGTGGTTTACAACCCCATTGTGTAAACAGACCTGGTTCTCTTATCTTGAGTAATTGCAGTTTAATTGGGCCTCCTTGGGAAGCAATTCCCTTCTTAGCCAGGGCTGTTCACACACTCTTCACCTCCACCCTACGTGCCTCAGGATTCCAGACTTTGAGTGGTCACCGGGGAGTCTGTGCTGTCCCTGCCCTTCATGGGAAGGGCTCTCGCGCTTCACTGGCAGTGGAGCCTAGTACCGACGCCCTTTCCTTCTCTCTGCAAGTCCTGGGGAACAATGGATAAAGCATTTGGGATTAGAGAAGTGAAAATGTGCAAAAGAAATTTGGAATATAAGTGGATATTTAGTGCTGGTCAGAAAAATGGCAGGAAAGAGTGATAATGTATTATTTTCCAGCATCTGAAAAAGTGGGACTTTCCTAAGATACTAGGTTCAGTCAGCGCAATCTTGAGAATTTCAGAGCCAGGACACAGCCTATAGACCATCTCCCGATATCAGGAAATTAGGATCCTAAGAGATTAAAGAAGCTGCCTGAGTTTACCGAGCTGGCGAGAAAGTGGAGTGTGACCCAGATCTCCTAACTCTGGGCTCAGGACACTCTTTACTGCAGAATTTATCTTAATCACGTTTTAGTTATGTGGTAATGTGAAAGAACTTCTATTAGACTCGCATTCGTGCATCTATATGCCTAATGAATGAGAAAGTGGTCTTTCCTGATTTAGGAAAAAACCCCAAAACTTCAAGTTGTAGTGGACTCCTGGGCACGTTAGAATTACTGCCCTATCTTTACCACCCCGTCTTTCCTGCCCTGTCTTTTAGCCAAGGCGAGGTCTTCCAGAGTCTCCTAACAAGGCTTTGAGTCACCGCACCCGCTCCCTCTGTGCTGTGGGATGCCTGGGGCTGTCACCTCTGGAGTCACTGGGAATCTGCAGTCTTCACGCTGAGGGAGTAGAAGCCAACAAATAGCACATATCTCACCACTGGTCTCTCGGCAGGAAAGGGTCCAGCCCGGGCGCTCAGACTAGTGGCAAGGCCCAGAGGCCCTGGAGCATCAGCTATATCACTAAGTGCCTGCTGTGGGTGGAGGGGGCGGTGGTCTCAGGCTGATGCGAACAGCTACAGGGTCGGTTACGTCTCGGGGCAGCCTCAGCGGTGGTCCCCGGAGGAGTTCCATGTGACCGTCTTTGCGCCATGGTCTCCGTGCTGCACATTTCTCCCTCAGAAACCTGCCGCAGGTCAGGCCTGCCCTTTCACCGAGCCCCCAGCCCATCACTCTTATTGTTTTAAAAAGAATTTCCTGGCCTTGAGTCTAAAATTAAACTGCCCTTTGAGAGTTTCCTATTTTGTCTGTTCCCGCCTCTCCTGTGGCGGCCCCACCCTCTCCTCCCTCCTCCCTGAGAGGCTGAGGAGAGCTAAATCCAAGCGAAGGAGTATTTCTGTCTGCCTCCTTCCCTCTGCCTCTCAAGGGAGCAGGACACATGTGCCCTCTCGAAGCTGGTCTGCCCCAGTGTCCTGAAGGCCAGACGCCGTCTGCCCAAAACATCTCCTTAGCTTCTTGTCAAAAGAACTTCTCCATGACGCCTTGGACAGTGAGTGAAAGAAGGCACTGGCTTGTCTGGTGTCTTCTGAGGATGAGGAAGCCCAGATCTGATTAAAGTCTGCAGGGTTCAGCCCCCCCATGGAAGGGTACCTGCACGCAATGATGCAATGGGGTGAAAAGGTCTAAGCTGAGAAATCGTCTCTTGGTTGCACAAGCTTTTCCTGAGCATCTGCTATGCCAGAGCCCCTAGAGCTATTCCATAGGCAGATACTTCCTCAGCCTCCCTGTTCTCTACGGGAAAATGGGAGACGTGGGGTCAAAGCAGTGTTTAAGCATGGTTTTAGGAAAGAAATATGAAGGCTTTCAGAAATGTAAAGGGGACCTTGTACACCATGAATCCAAACTACGACTATGAACAATGTTTGGCTCTACAGGCTCCTCAATGCATGGAGGCTGTTGGTCACAGGTCAGGAGAAAGAATGTGGACAGATTGGCAGAAGATGACAGTAGAGTTGGAAAGGAGGCTGGAGATCAGTGAGACTAGCCTCCTGAGGAAACAAAAGCTAAAGAGGTTAAATGACAGGCTGGAGGTTACACAGCTCCTTAGGGGCAGAGCAGGACTTGAATCCATGCTTCCTGATCCCCAGTCTTCTGTCTAGCTACTAGAGCACATGAACATCTGTGACACTCCTAGAAAAACACGGTTATCTCCAGAGAGGCAAACATCCAGTGCTAACTCAGCTTCACCTCTGGGTGTAAGATGGTTTTTGTTGTTGTTGTTTTATTTTTTTAAACAGCAGCATCTAGAAATAGTTCTTGGGTCTCATATGCTCATGGCTTTGTTCTAAGGCTAAACTCCAGGATTCTGAAGTCAGTCAAAGAAGAGACAGATTTGCTTCCACGGAGTTTGTGTGCTGAGTCCACATACAGAAGAGAAAGGAAGGAATTAGCAGGCAAACACTAGGACGTTCAAGGTTGCTTGGCTAAAGACAAAAATGGGCTTGAAGAATGGATCACACATAGTCTTATAAACATCCAGATTCCATATGTTTGTGATTCTGTGTTGTAAAAGTACTCCCCAATTCCCTCTTTTCCGGTTTGGAGGGGCAGGGAGAAGGCAGACAATGGGCAAAAGCATTGGCTCGAGGTCTGGCAGGGTTGAGTGGGGAAGGGCGAGGAGGCGATTGTGAAGAAAAAGCAGCAGAGAGATGTGGGCGGGGAAGACAGAGGCCCCAGACCCTGAAGCTCTGAGAGGTGGAGCTAAGGAGAGGTCATAAAGTAGACAAGACCTTGACCGGAGGGCTAGTGGAGGTGGTCAGCTGTGGCGCTGGCCATTAGAGCCACCTTCAGAGTAGAGCAGGGAGAGCGTGTGTCCATCTTCCTAGTAGTTTCTGTATTTCCTGGTTTTTGTTTCATTTGTTGTGCAGTATCATAAAGGCTGGCCAACCAGCCTTGGTCCTGAAGCTCTGCCCTTGGCTTCCACGACTCTACACTTTCTTGATTTTCCTCCTCTGTCATCAATAGGCCCTTCTTTGCTATTTTTTCCCCTTCCATCTCTCCTCATAAAACTATAGGCAATTTTACAGACCCTTTTTAAAATCTTTTCTCTGTTTTGTTTGAACAGCCATTTTTCTTGACTGTACTCTCACTAGGTGCTCCACGCTGCCAGATCTAACTGCGAGTTTTCTTGTCCTCTCCTATCCTGCATTCACCTTCGGGACCCCTCCCCCTCTCCACCAAGCTGCTCTGCCATCACTCCATCTAAACACAGCTCAGAGTGAAATTCTCTTCCTTTCTCCTTACTTAGGTACTTAAACTCACCTTTTTCATTATTATAAAAGCAAACATTCTGAGCCTTATCTGGGATTTCCTCTTTTTCTTCATCTCCTATCAGTTAGAAAATCATGTTGATTCTCCCTTTGAAACATACTTACATTTCTTGTTTCCTCTTTGCCTCTGCACTCACGACCCTGACCAAACTCTGTCCTTGTACTTGGACCCCTGCTCAGCACCCAAACTAACAGGACGCCAGTGAAGCACTCAGGTGGGGGACAATATGTAAGAGATGCCCCACTACTCAGTAATCAAGCTAAATGATATCTTAATGCAATATTTTCATTTTTTAGAATACTCTTTTGAGGTTTATTATTTATTTTGAGAAACAGAGAGAGCAAACGAGGGAGGGGGCAGAAAGAGAGAAGGGGAGAGAGAATCCCATGCAGGCTCTGTACTATCAGCACAGAGCCTGATGTGGGGCTCAAACTCACAAACCATGAGATGATGCCCTGAGCCAGAACCAAGAGTGGGATGCTTAACCAACTGAGCCACCCACGTGCTCCTTAAGGCAATATTTTCAAAAATCAAAGTTAATACAAAAATTATTATAAAAAATAAAAATTTGAAATAAAGTTAGGATTAGTAGTGCCATTTTATTTTTCCTGTTTGCCTGAGTCTCCAATATGGCTCTGTGAGAGGTGCCTGTGTCAGCTTCTTCTTCTCCTGCCCAACCCATCCTACCTGGCAGTCAAATGAGTCTTCTAGAACGTATTGATGCACATGTCACTCCCTCTAATGCAACCTCCAAAGCCTTTCTCCTGGAGCCAGGCTCCTGTCTGGTATTTGTGGCCCTCAACATTGTGATCATACCCTATTCCTCCAGCTTGACTTTTTACCAATTACTGTCCATGGCAAGCATCCACATTTTTCAAGAGCACACTTCTCCTTCATGCTTATCACCACTGAACAACACAGTCTTTATCTCTTTAGATCACCTATCTGAATCTTTCTTATTCTTGTCCAACAGATTATAGGTTCCTTTTCACCTTGAGGTGTGTGATCATCTTCTTTTGTTGCTCTCTAGGCCCTTCACCAAGTGTTCTTGGCTAAATCTTGCTCAACCTTTTAGTTACCTTAATTTGCTTCCTCCAGGAAGTATTACCTGAGGCCACTCCCCTCCCCCTGCACATTGGTACTTAACCCTGTCATATCTCCTTGCTGTAATTTCCTGTTTACTTGTCTGTATGCTCCTATGGGTGAAGTTCATTTCTTGTTCATACTGTGCTCTTACATAATACTTGGCATACTTGGTGCATGGTATAAATTTGCTCCATAAATGCACATTGCCATAATTTGTCAAGTACCCAGCCCAGGACAACAGTTATCCTTCTTGAGAAATCTGTTTGAGAACAAACAAGCTTCATGTCAGACAGGTAGAAGAAAAGACAGTCTGAAACCAAATAGAACTGGGTGTGAATTCTATCTTTATTATTTCATTAGCTGTGCAGCCTTTGGACATTTGCTTGTTCTCTAAATGCCTCAGCTTGTTCTTCTGTACAATGGGGATACGAACACTAATCTTGCATGATTGCGGTAAGGATTCAACATGACCATTTTGACACTATGCTTAGCACACCAACTGGCACCAATTGGCAGGTGTGTTAGTTCTTTCGATAACTGCCTGTGGAATGAATGAGCAAGGACGTGTCAGATGGTTTTCTTCAAACTGTGACGGGGCTCGAAATGGTGCTTCCATCTCATGAGTTCACTTCCAGTTGCAGCCAGGAAAGGAAGGTGTCAGTGAAGAGACTCAAACTTATTTTGAGTGGTGCTTTTTAAAGGCAATGAGGTGGGAGCTATGCAGCTCAGATTTCTGACCTGTTAATAAACCTGGTTCTTTCTCCTCAACTAAGACAGTTTCATAATGAATTGGAACCAGCTATGTGGTTCTTTTGAGTAAAAATGTCATTTTCGTACTCTGTGAAATAGGTATGAAGTCAGTTTGTGAAATGTCTAATAAACAGGCAGGTGTCTAGATAACAAAAATCATGGTGTTTCCAGGAGTAAAGATGTTAGTAAAGATGTTTGTGGTTCACGGTAGGCTTGGTCCATTATCTCCTCCTAATTCTTAGAAGTGGGGTCCTCTAGCTCCACTGGGGACAACTGAAGAGAAAATAATGTCTTAAAAATAGAGCTCCATTTATAAAATAATAAGTGAACTATCCCTGACAACAAAGAGCCTGGTTTAGAGCAGGAGGGATTCCTACCAAAAAAAAAAGAAAAAAGAAAAAAGCTAACCGCATAAATTCAGTCTGATGCTGCATATGGTTGCTAATCAGAAGCTGGGAGTTGACTTACCACACCTCTACATTGTTGTCACTACCCAGGTCTGGAACCTCATTGCTTTATCCCTAACCCACTAAGTACTCCTGCTGCTTTCCATCTCTCCCCTGCACTTTGCATCTATATCATTTTCTTTCAGCACCTCTTTGCACTGTACATCTTGTCATCAGTGGCCTTTCCTTAGCAGAGAAAGCCTAAACTTTTAAACCTGAAAAATGTTTCTCTATCTTATTTACCCTTGCATCAAAAAGAATAAAATATTTAGGAATAGATTTAACCAAGGAGTTGAAACACCTGTACTCTGAAAACTGTAAGGCATTGATGGAACACTGAAGACGACAAAAACAAATGAAATGATACACAATGCTCATGGATTGGAAGAATTAACATTGTAAAAAGTCTGTATTACCCAAAGCAATCTACAGATTCAATGTAATCCCTGTCAAAATACCAATAGCATTTTTCATATAACTAGAACAAATAATCCTAAAATTTGTGTGAAACAACAAAAGACCTTGAATACCCAAAGCAATTGTGAGAAAGAACAAAGCTGGAGGTATCACAATCCCAGATTTCGAGATACAATACAAAACTATATTAATCAAAACAGTATGCTACTGGCACAGAACTGAAAAATAGCATATAGGTAAATGGAACAAGACAGACAGCCCAGAAATAAACCCACACTTAGACGGTCAATTAATCTACAATGAAGGAGGCAAGAATATCCAATGGGAAAAAGATAGTCTCTGCAACAAATGGTGCTGGAAAACTGGACAGTGACATGCAAAACAATGAAACTAAAATTCACAAAATGTATTAAAAACCTAAATGTGAGACAAAAAACATTCCTAAAAGAAAACATAGGCAATAATTTCTTTGACATAGCCTTTAGCAACATTTTTCTAGATATGTTTCCTCAGGCAAGGGAAACAAAAGTAAAAATAAATTTTGGGATCTACACTAAAATGAAAAGTTTTTGCACAGTGAAGGAAACCATCAACAAAACGAAAAGACAACCCTTGAAATGGGAAAAGATATTTGCAAATGATACATCCAATAAGGGTTTAATATCCTAAATATAAAAAAACACATACAACTCAACACCAAAAAAAAGCGCAAATAATCCAAATTCTTCAGGGAAGGAGATATGAACAGACATTTCTTTAAAGAAGACATACAAATGGCTAACAGACACATAAAAAGATCTCAACATCACTAATCATCAGGGAAATGCAAATCAAAACCACAATGAGATATCACCTCACACCTGTCAGAATGGCTGAAATAAAACACAAGAGACAGAAAGCATTGGCAGGGATGTGGAGAAAAAGGAATTCTCATGCACTATTGGGAGGAATGCAAACTCTGTTACATAATCACTGTGTAAGACAGTACGGGCTTTCCTCAAAAAAATTAAAAATATAATTACCATATGATTCAATGATTCCATGACTGCGTATTTACTTAAAAAAATAAAAACACTAATTTGAAAAGGTACATGCGCTCCTATGTTTATAGAATCATTATTTGTACTAGTTAAGATATGGAAGCAACCCAAGTGTCCATGGGTAGACAAGTGGACAAAGAAGATGTGAAATACACACAGACACACAGACACACACATACACAGAGGAATGTTGCTTAACCATAAAAAAAGAATGAAATCTTTTGTGACAACACAGATAGACCTAGAGGGTACTATACTAAGTGAAATAAGTCAGACAGAGAAAGACAAATACCACATGATTTCACTGACATGTGGAATCTAAAAAGAAAAAAAAAACAAATAAACAAACAGAAATGGTCTCATGAATACAGACAACAAGCCGGTGGTTGCAAGAGGGGAGGGGCTTGGGGGATGGACCAATGAGGTAAAGGGGATTAAGAATACAAACTTCCAGTTATAAGATAAATATGCCCCGTGGAGATAAAAAGTACAGCATGGGGAATATATTTAGGAATACTGAATAATAACTGAGCAATACAACGTAATAACATTGTATGGTGACTAATGGCAGCTACACTTATCATGGTGAGCATAGTGTAGTGTACAAAACTGTCGAATCACTATGGTCTACACCTGAAACTAATATAGCATTGTGTGTCAACTCTACTTGAGTAACGAATATAAAAAAAAAATAAGTAATATAAAATGCAAAACCAAATGTTCTCCTCAGGTTTCTACTTACCCTCATAGGGCATATAACAAACTACCTACTACCTATCTATAAGCATTCTCCCTGTAGTATCTACTGCCATGTTATAAGGGTCTTGGAGGAACCGTCTAGGCAAACCATACACACACTGTCCCAAAAGAAGACATGGATGGGCAACATAGAATTCTCCTTTATACAATTTAGAATCAAAATTTCCTCACTCAAGACCCTATTCCTACAACTCTTGATACTTGACATTGAATTTTGAGAAAGACTCTAGGGAAATATCAAAAGATGGGGATAGATATTGACAACACACAGGGAGCCCAGGGAATGTGTTTCAGATTGATTCAGCCGCACAGGATTGTTGAAGACCAATCTGTCCTTGGGGATTCTAAAGTAGTTGCCTCAGGAACTTAAATTATGAAAATACAATGTCCCCAACTTTGAACCAGAATTCAGGAAACATTTTTGACTGAAGCTTAGAAGAATGTTCTTTCCAAGGATTTCCCTAAATTTCTTGGTCCCTAACCCAAACAGGTAGCAGAACACCATTGCTCCATTTATATTCGAGTGGTTCTCATCAGGGTCTGGTAACAGAAGCCAAAGATGTTGGCCTTTGCTACTCAACAACTCAAGGATATTACTGCATCCTCAGCACCGTTAGCCCAGTTAGAAGCGGAACAGCCCCAAAGTAAACTTCATCCAGCTCACTTTGAATGATTTTAGGAATATTATGGAATATGTTGTCCCAATTAATGCACACAAAATGTCCTTTTGGCCTCAATTGTCAGTTTTCTCTGTGCCACTAGACTCTCTTTGCTGTTTTTACTGAGCTTAAGAGAAAGGACAGTTGAAAAAGGGGAAGAGAGTGTAGACACTGAATGTTGAATCTAAAAGAATAGAGCTGAGTTCCTTTCCCGCAGCTCAAGGGGAGAGAGGGCATAGGAGATTCTTGAATGAGAGAATCTCACTCGGGGATAGCAAGCCACCATTCAGGGATGAGAATTCTATCTGAGAGGCTACTTTTATTAATTAGCCCCGTCAATAGACTTAACATTGATAGATTTAACCACATCAAATTCTAGCAGAGTTTGATGATCTTAATTGAGATTTTTTATGGAGCTGGAGGGACTGTGAAAGAAGAGAGAAATAATGAAAAAGCAAAAAGACAGTAGAGGTTGGGTTAGTGGAGATTAGACTCTGCTAATGAATCTGCTGCTTCTCCTTTTGTGTCTTATTTTTTAATATTCTTGCTCAATCCCAGGGATGTTAAAGGTCTGTTATATTAAAATAATATCTACCTTATATTAGGCTTCACATAGACTATTTATCTCATGCATTATATTATATATATTTATATATATACATATATTTTTAATTTTTTAAGTTATTTATTTTGAGAGAGAGAGAGCAGGGGAGGGGCAGAGAGAGAGGGAGAGAGAGAATCCCTAGCAGGTTCTGCACCATCAGCATGGAGACTGATGTGGGGCTGGAACCCACAAACCATGAGATTATGAGCTGAGGCAAAACCAAGAGTTGAATGCTTAACTGACTGAAGCACCCAGGTGCCCCAACATGCATTTTACATTTTATTTTGTTTTATATATAATTTTTACACATATTTTATTTAATCCTTCCTTCCTTAGGAGGCAGATATTACTCCCATCTTATAATTGAGTAATAAGCTGAGATTTAGATAAGGGAACAGGCCTTGGCCCTTCATTAGCAAGTGACAGAGCCAGGATTTGAATTCATGTATACATAGCTTCAAAGAACAGGTTTGAACACTGCAACATATGCCTCCTACACAGCACATTTGCCTTCCTTAAAGAGTATTGGGTAGATGGTATATTTTACAGATTTCCTAAAACAAGTCCCCATATGTTGGGAGAAACTGGAAATTTCTGTCTAGCAATCAGTATTATTAAAACCTCTGCACAATTGATTGACTGAAAAATGAGTGATAATTATTATGTAGGCCCACTTTTTGGTTTTCCTTTGGCATCTGTCTCCTACTGGCTCCATGATATTGGAATATCTTGTAAGAATATCTGTTCATGGTGTTTTCACAGAGTATGATCACATAAAAATTCAAAAGCCAGGATTGTGTAAAGATGGCTGAGATTCTGCCCTGTTGTGAATCATGGGTCCTTAGTTGAAAATTAGGAGGGGCGCCTGGGTGGCTCAGTCAGTTAAGCGTCTGACTTCAGCTCAGGTTATGATCTTGTGGTTCATGGGTTCGAGCCCCACATCGGGCTCTGTGCTGACAGCTAGCTCAGAGCCTGGAGCCTGCTTCAGATTCTGTGTCTCCCTCTCCCTCTCCCCCTCCCCTGCTCATGCTGTCTCTATCTCACTCTCAACAATAAATAAAATTAAAAAAAAAGAGAGAGAAGAAAATTAAGAGGGGCACCTGGGTGGCTCAGTGGGTTGAGTGTCTGAGTTTTGATTTCAGCTCAAGGTCACGATCTTGTGGTTCGTGAGCTCAAGCCCCTGTGCTGCCAGCACAGAGCCTGCTTGAGATTTTCTCACCCTCTCTCTCTCTGCCCCTCCCTCTCTCTCTGCCCCTCTCCCCCCAAATAAATAAATGAACTTAAAAAAATAGGAAAGGTCAATGCTTAAAGAAATGGATGAAAGTCAATGCGTGCACAATCTAAGTAAGAGACCCTTCTCCTTCCCTGTGTCTTTTCTGGGGGAGGGGTAATCAATAGTTGATTCTATTTTGTTGTCATCTATGGATGATTCTTACCCACATGTGGTTGTTTGATAGGAAGTTATTGTTCCATTTGGCCTAGAGTATAGAGATTTTCCTGTTAATATATTTCCTTATTTTTTTCTGGTCACAGAGGCAGGGACCTATCAACTCCTATGAAGATCCTCGAATGGCCTGTGGTTTCCAGTCCAGTTATCACCCGCAAAGAGCTTACTACCCTTTCTGGGATGAGATGGCCACTCAGGAAGTTCCTACAGGTCTGGAACACTGTGGCTCAGGTAGGAACATGAACAAAGGCTCAGGGTACAGATAGAGACAAAGGACAGTGAAGTGTGATGCGGGCTGCATTCTCTGCAGCAACAACAGCTGCCGCGGCTTATATGGGGACAAGATGCTATTGTTCTCCAGTGGAAAGTCCCAGGACTTCTCCATAATTCCGA
Organism: Crocuta crocuta; assembly: GCF_008692635.1. NCBI lineage: Eukaryota > Metazoa > Chordata > Mammalia > Carnivora > Hyaenidae > Crocuta > Crocuta crocuta. The sequence continues at coordinate 4,846,652 of NW_027528872.1, forward strand.
GTTGCTTTCTTCTCCAACGACAGGAAGATGAAACTCTAGGAATGAGCCCAATAGGGGTTGCTTCAGGTCTCCATTCTGTAAATAGTTCTGTCCACTGTGCATTTCCTGAGACTTACCCATTTCAGCCTGGTTGTTGACAGAGGGCCTAGAAGTTCTGCGGTCGTGAAGTATGCGCTGGATAAACAGTAGGCCTTCTTACAAAACATAATTTCTTTTATTCATCTTGTTTCCTGCATTGTCCTCGACCTCTTTGCCTGTGCCCACCTGCATCTGGCTTCTTTTTCGTCCGCCCCCTCTCTCCCTCCCCTCAACTCTCCTTCACAGACCTCCTTCCTCTCCTCCCAGCATTCTCTTCTCTCCCAGACTCGCTGCCCATGGTGCTGCCCCCTGGTGATCTGGAATCAAACCCCTCCAGAGCCCTCTCCTTGGTCTTTTCTGGCAAAGACCTAACAGGTTTTGAAAGTCCTCACCCCCATTCTGTTTTGCAGACGTCCCTGTGTATCTCACGAATTCCATTAGTCTGTGTTTACCTGCTAGCATTTTTATTGGTTTATTTTTAACGCAAAATGTAAAACTTGATTTGGGGATTCTGAAGTGATGGATTCGGGTATTATGTTCAGTTGATCATGAGACCAGATTATATATCCAAATACCAAAAAGCCAGTTCAAATCTATATTTTCTCCCATGATGAATTTTAGCCTAAGGAATCTCATTACTCTCACATATTGAAAATATATAATTCTGGGGGCACCTGGGTGGCTCAGTGGGTGAAATGTAACTCTTGGTTTCAGCTCAGGTCATAGTCTCATGGTTTTTGGGTTTGAGCCCCATGTTGGGCTCAGGGCTGACAGGGCAGGGCCTGTCTGGGATTCTCTCTTTCCCTTTCTCTCTGTCCCTCCCCTGCTCATGTTCTCTCTCTCTCAAAAGAAATAAATAAAAACTTAAACAACAAAAGGAAAGTATGTAATTCTGAGGCCTGACATAGGGAAAAAGCCACTGGGAACTAACTTAAATGCAGCCGTTTTATTCAGTGTTTCTTTACTCCACATAACAATATGGTAAAATACTCTTTATAATAGTGGAGAGAGAACATAAATGTTTGCTTTATTGCCCATGCTTCATCTTTGACTAGAAATACAGAGACACAGTGTAAGATGCTGTAGTGCTTGGTGGGAGTTGGATGGGAGGCATGTGAGTTGCTTTCTAGTTGCCTGGTTCTTCTCTAGTGCAGAATGAAATCAACCTCTGTGTTCCATAGTCTCTTGACTCAATAGCCATTGATATTTGTCATATTCTTTGGCACCACTCTTGGGTTTCAGACACGATACGTTATGCTGTCACTCTCTGCTCGGTTCTCCCAAGCATAAATACAAATGTCTTGGGGCGCCTGGGTGGCTCAGCCGGTTAAGCATCTGACTTCGGCCCAGGTCATGATCTCACGGTTTGTGGGTTCGAGCCCCGCATTGGGCTCTGTGCTGACGGCTAGCTCACAGCCTGGAGCCTGTTTCAGATTCTGTATCTCCCTCTCTCTCTGACACTCCCCTGTTCATGCTCTCTCTCTCTCTCTCCCTCTCAGATATAAATAAAACATAAGAAAATTAAAAAAAAATACAAAATCTTAACTATCTACCCATTTAAAAAGGAGACAGGGAGGATTTTGCGCCTGTTCACAGGTCAGACTTAAGGACGTAAAATTTTAAGAAATGAACAAAGTCATCCTTTACAATTCTAAACAAATAGGCCTTTAAATTTTTTTAATGTTTGTTTTTGAGAGAGACAGAGTGTGAGTGGGGGAGGGACAGAGAGAGAAGTAGACACAGAAACCAAAGCAGGCTCCATGCTCTTAGCTGTCAGCACAGAGCCTGATGCATGGCTCAAACTCACAAACTGTGAGATCATGACCTGAGCCGAAGTCAGACGCTTAACTGACTGAGCCACTCGGGTGCCCCAGGTCTTTTTAAATTTTTAAAAAAATTTTTTGAGGGAGAGAAACAGCGGGGAGAGGGAGAGAGAGAATCTTAAGCAGGTGCCATGCCTAGCACAGACCCTGATAAGGGCTCAGTCTCACAACCGCGAGGTCATGAGCTGAGCTGACATCAAGAGTTGGACGCTCAACCAACTGAGCCACCCAGATGCCCCTAAACAAATAGGCCTCATTTGTATAAGCTAAAGGTCAGAATGGTTGTGCCTCTATTTGTATAATTCTTGAAACTTACCAGTGCCGATGGGCTTAAGTCTTATGTTAAAGGTTAAAGTTACCTTGCCTTAACCCTTTCTGCTCTTGACGGTGCTTCTGTTTGCTGCAAGTTACATCTTATTAATAGCTGAGATATGCTGCACTGGTCCATCGCCTCAAGATCAGATGTCCCTTCTTCATAGCTAAAAAAGACATGGTCCTTTTTTTTTTTTTCAGCTGAGAAGTACATAAATTCTCAAATGATGGTTTTTCATTCTTTTCCTTGTCTAGGTCCTCAAAGGCAAAGGAGTTTTTTTGGGGGGAGGAGGGCCAATGACACAGTGTCTGTGATGCATGGGAAGTCCCTCTCAGGGTGAAGTTGCGTAAAAATGCAAGGATTCATAGCCATATAATACAGTCTTTTCCCCACTTCTTCCCTTTTATTGTTGCAAGAAGGGAGCTGGGGTCACCCAGACTAGAGGCTTTTGAGTAGGATGGGAAGATGGGTGCATACAATAACCAGTCCTAAAATGAGCTGGGTTGTCAACAACCGCAGCTCAGAAAATACTAGAAAGCCTCCATGGGGAGCCGTGACTTGGTGGCAAACGCGACGTCTGCAGTTCCCTCTGCCCTAGGCTCCCTCTGATGGAAGTATCTCGCAAGATCCCTGAGCTTGCAGCCCCTCCTTTGCCTTTTGAGCTGTCCAGACAAAGTAGTTGCAACGATTATTTCTGGGCTGTGGTCCAGCCTTCCTCAGTGATGGGTGTCCTTTGGAAGGAGATTTGGGGTTATAGCGAAGGGAGATGAAGACGTGGACCAACCAATGATTTCTCCAGCTGCAGCACATTTCCTTGGAGATGTGTTGAGTAAGAAGAAAGAGAGAAAAAAATACGCTACATTTTTTTCATCTTCTTTTATCCTATTTTTAACTTCAATTTCCTTCCCGTCCTCCGTCTCATGGCCACTCCCCACCCCCGCTCCAGTCTCACGTTTTGTGTTCGCAGAAGGGATGAATGAACTTCTTTTCCAAGGACTCCACATCTGTCAGTGACTGGAATACCCAGCAGGAGGGGCCATCCAGGAACATTAGGCCCCTTCCTAATAATGTGTTCCTATTCACGGAGGGGCGGAGGCTGAGGAGGAGGAAGGGGGCGAGGGAGGGAGAGGGAAGAGAGAGAATAAAGTGGAGAGAAGAAGTGAATGGGGGAGAGCCTGCCAGGTGAGCAGGGGAGAATGCCCAGTACCCAAGACAGTCAAGAATGGGTTGGACAGAACAGATGGTAAAAGGGGTGCTGAGGAAGACAGAGAAGTGTGGAAATGGACAGGAAATAAAGGTATTGGTAGAGAGGTGGAGAAGGATGGGAAGAGAAAATGAAAGCTGAATGGGAAGGCAAATGAAGGGGAGCCCAGAAAAAGACAAGGCAAGAAGGGGAGGGGAAGATGATACGATATGAAAGGGAACAACAGATGAATCTGAGGACATTAACTATACGGCTAAAAAGGGAAGCCACATTTGCATGCAATTGCCTGTGCAGCTGTACATTTCTTCATGACAATCTTGTAGTCATCATTTTCTTTTATTTCTACCTCCTCCTCCCATCCGCCTCTTCCCCCTCCTCCTTATCAGCCTGGAGCCATTAGCAAGAGCCAATGGGGACGGAGAGCTGGTATTCTGCATGAATGAATGGCCCTTTCTGTCTCAGCTCCTCGTCATCCCTCTGTCAAGGAGCCTTGTGAATCAATGGAGCCCCTTACACGAGACACGGCTGAAATGTCTGTTACTGTTTATAGTCTGACTGGAGTGGAGCCCACTGACCCTGCCTCCTCTCTGTTCCCGTCCTCTCTGTGTCCCCAACATCAGCCCTTTCTCTCAATCATCATAGCTAGAATCACTTTTTATGTCAGTTTCTTACTTCTTGTCTCTAAGAACTCATTGACATTTCACTGCCATTAATGATTATGACTAGTTCCTAACCACAGCCCTGTCAAGAAGGGACAGAGTAGATGGCAAACCATTTTGGGATAGAGCCAGTGAGCTCAGAGTGGTGCCGGACCCAGCTAGAGTCATGCAGCGCCTATTTTCCATTGGGAACGAGAAAACTGACATCAGAGACCCAACGGAGTACCCAGGCCACAAGACCTTAGTCCAGCCACTAACTAACACCTGTCCGTATTTAATTTTAACATCATGAATGACACTAGTGCATATCAAAAATATGAGGCTTATGGAGCACCCTTCCAGAGCAATATACCATGAAGCTACTTTTCATTTCATGGGTGGATTTGTCTTGAATTAGCCAAACTTACGGATATGATGTTGTAACCAAGGTTCACTTTTGCAAAATAATTGCTTAGAGCTGGAAAGCGGTCTGTAAGCTACAGAACACAGTATACCCAACTTACCCTTATGGGAGTAAACCTATAGTCTCGTTACCACGGTCCTTGATTTCAGAAGTAAGACACTACTGTTTTTCTTCTTGTAGAATGCAATTTGGTATGTTTTTGGTCATCAAACACAGCCCAAACCCCATCTACTCACATTTACAGCCTGCTTTTCACTTCTCGCTCGTCATGAGAGAGGAAGTATATATAGTATATTGGTAAAGAATCCAGATCCTGGAACCAGATTGCTTGGGTTTGCACATCAACTCTTCCTAACCGGGTGACCTCAAGCAACCTACTTTGTCTCTGTACTTCTGTTTCCTCACATACACCAGGGGTTCTCAAAGTGTGCCAGAATCACCTAGAGGGCTTGTTAAAACACAGGTTGTTGGGTTCTATCCCCGGGGTTTCTGATTCAGTGAGTCCAGGGTAAGACTTCAGAATTTGCATTTTTCACAAAGTCTTAGGTGCTGTTGCTGCAGCTGCTGCTGGTCCAGCGACCACACTTTGAAAACCACTAACTTAATATATGTAAAGCCTAAAGCAGTGCTGTCACTTAGCAAGTACGATATGAATGTTTGCTATCAAACTCATTGCCCTGAAATGTCCAAAAATGTGTGAGTATCATTGAGTCATAAAGTGACCCACTGATTGGTTGAACACTTTTGGTGGTCAATGCCATACACTGGAAACAGAGGTGTACGGAGAAGGGGAAGACTCATTCCTTGTCTCTAAGCAACTTTGTTCAAGTGTGTATGCGGGGGTACATTTATATGATGGAGGAAATGGTTCCCACGTGAAATATTATACGTATTCTTAAGATGATGTTTGGCAGTGTGCGCAATTTTGGATCTCACTCTTTAATAGTTCCACAATAAATTTACTAGTAAAATGGTAGAACGCAAGAATGTCTTTCTCAAATAAACTTTGGAAGTTCGAGTGGGAGATATGCTGGGAGGCTGAGTTTCTGGTTTCTCCTGGGGCTTTCTCGGATGGCCAGGCGGCTGGGAGAGATCAAACCTGGGCCAGTGTTTGGAAAGGGCTATTGACAACCAGGTGGGAAGTTTCAGCAGGAGAAACAGATGCCTCCAGTTTGGCTTTTAAGCGTGGAGAACATTGAGAGAATGCCAGGCACACTTGTTGAATGGACATTCACCTTGCTCTGAAATGTTTATTCTTATAGCAGGTTTGGCCTCTCAACTGACCATCTCAGATGGCCCTGCGGTTTTAAAGAACAGTATTTTAAACTCTGTCTGCTACACATATCTGGTGTTTCCTCATTCAGGGTATGTTTTCCTTCTCTGGAGGACCTGTTTCAGTTTCTTTGTTCTTTAAAAGCAGTTCTGATCCTGTGTGTGTATGGATTTCTGCGCTGTTGTGATGTGGATCATTCCTCTCAGGGGAAACTCTGACCTGCTCGGATGCTGACTTGGGAAGGAGGAAGCTCTAACCCTGTCTCAGGTTCTGGCCTTCCACAGAAGGCTGTGGTTGGGGCCTAGCTGCCCTGACCCGTCACTTTCAGGGGACAGGGCTGAGGGAAGCTTGATGCAAAAGTACCCTCTCCCCTCCCATCTCTGGCAGGACCAGAGATTGGCAGGAGGAAAAAGACGCAGGGTCTGCCTTGCCCATGTAGTGCATTAGGGAGAGAATCTATATGCAAAAAATGACCCTCCACCCTTTCTATATTATTTTGTCCTTCAGATAATGAGGTTTTTACAAATGCCTCACCCTGTTCTCCATAAACGAAGGCTGTTACTCTGACCATGGACTGAATTTGCTCCTACTTGCTAATATTACATCACCTCCTCCTTTCTACTCCCACCTCCTGATCCCTTGGCCGTTGTCAAGCCTGGGCTATCTCATCTTCAGATTATAAGAACGGATCAGTACAAGGTTTTCAATATAAGCCAAAGGGTGTTGAGTCCAAGCAAAGGGTTTAGCGGTGGCATAATGGCAAAGAGCGTCACCGTGCCTGGAATCTTGTGACTTCACCTTTAACAGGTGGGATACTTGGCGCTGATTGCGAGGTGGCCTCCTGCCTATTAACTGGGGAAATACTTAAAATGCCATGGCCTATAGCAGGTGATCAATAAACATTACCTTCCTTCTTTTGCATTTCCGCATGATTTCAGTGTGAATTTAAGTGAGCCAAAGCAACTAGATACCCCACCCTGACCCAATGAATCTTGCCCACTCATCTTGCCCGAGGGTAATTTTCCGACACCTGCCCATTTTATCCTTCACGCGTCTCCCTTTACCAGTGAGGGGAGAAGGGATCCCGGTGAGGACCAGAAAGAGAAGCTCCGCCCCAATTGGGCCCTGAGACCTGTGTCTCTCTCGAGAGTGACTTCAGCAGCCCAGGGCAGTAAGGAGTGTAAAGGTCTTTACAGATGTGAATCATCTGGGTAGGTGCTCGGGAGGAAGGTCCCCCAGGAGAAGAAACCGTTCGTGGCGTTACGATCAGAATACCAGCACTCTGTTGGCGAGCCACACATGCGTTGCTTCTCAAAAATCCTAGGATGTAACAGCATTGCACTGAAAATCCCAGGGGGCTGGGGAGGAGGAAAAAAAATTCTCTGAACTTTTTCAAACCACAAATATTTGGTCCGAGTTGGGAAAAGGTCCTCGGGGCACCGAGCTCTTATTTGATTCAAGCGGTTTGACCCCTCCTCTGGCTCTCCTGGAACTGGGGGNAGCCTGGCGTCGGCCCCCGCCTGGCGCGGCCCGCCCTGCTCCGCTCTGTGAATGGAAAGCTGGAAAGCTCGGGCTCGGTGAATGGTGTGGGAGCTGGAGTCAGCCAGCGAGGAGAGGGCTGCGTGGGACCGTGCAGGGGTGGGGGATGGACGCGCAGAGACAGCCTGTTTTTCTCAGTGTCTGGCCGCCGAGAGACTCTTACTCTCTCTCTCTCTCTCTCCAGATGTTCGTTGTGTTTATAGCTGCTGAAGCAGGCGACCCAGCTCCCTCATTAATAAGTTTCTTTCTTGCACTGCGGCCAGGGGTCTGAGCCTGGAGCCCGGGGCTGGAGCTGGAG
>NW_027528872.1:4854268-4880755 GCF_008692635.1 Crocuta crocuta
GAGCACACAAAAAGAAAAACACCAGCAGATTTTTTATTTCAGAGAGTAAACACTTGGGCCATGGGGGTCTGGAGGTTATGGGAAAAGAGGAAACCATCAGGCTAATCAGGCAGGCACACACTTCCCCTGCTGAAATAAAACAGAAATCATTGCTCCGCAGGGCTGGTGGGTTAACCCCGGCGCTGCCAGGAAAGCTGAAGCTGGCGCGGGCGGAGGGAGCCAGGAGGTAGGGCGCCCGAGGACGAGCGAGTTTTTAAATCTCGATCCAGGCAGGGAGGAGAGAAGAGAGAGGAGTGAACTCCCTGGGCCTGAATGCCTTCCATTCAGACTGTGGTAGCACATCTGCCCCAGGTCGGGCTTTGGAAAAAGACGGTTGGAACAGAAGAGATTCTGCGCCGAGATGCAGTGTTGCAAGAGGTCGGAGGGAGTTCTAGGTAGGTCAGGGAGATAGAGAGATAGGGAGGGGAGCCTAACGCTCTATCCAGAGCACACGTGTGGATTGTTACCGTTTAGAAACGAGCGCGAGGGTTTAGGGGGACTGACTCGGGTCGAGGTTTTAGCCCTGCTACCTACCAGCTCTGTACCCATGGCCAAATCACCGAGCCCTTCTCAGCCTCAGTTTGCTCATTTGTCATATCATAGTGCCTGCCTGGCAGAATTGTGGTGAGGAACAAAACAGCACACCGAATGTGGAAATGGCAAACACTTGGCTGTCCATTTCATAGGTTGTTGTAAATCGATCAGGTTCCTCTCACATTCTGCGCCTTCCTTTCCATTCTTCTTTCCCTCCTCTCTTCTTTCCTTTTCTCAATCCCTCCTTCCTTCCCCCCTTCCTTCCTTCCTTCCTCCCTCGCTTCCTGCCTTCCCCTCCTTTCTTCCCCTCCCCATTACACGCCTTGCTTCAGCTTCGACCTTCACTCACTCGCCCTGTCACTGCCTGTCTGGAGAGCATAAATATCTCTTGGGCCAGAGGTCATAGGCCAAACATGAGACCTAATTGCACTGTGAGAGAAATTACCTTTCCGCTGATGTATAGGGCAACCTTTGGCTCTCCGAGGCTGCCAGTGTGAGTGGTCAGGCAGCTTTCCGTTCAGCTCCCGCCCCTGAGTGGCAATCTAGTCAGTTGACCATCCCCTCTTCCAGATCACTGGTTTTCGAAAAAAGGGATGTGCTTTCCCCACTCCATTCCTGAACACCCCAGTCAGATGCACCTCCCAACTCTGTAAAAATGAGTGACTCTTTCGGACTTTCTGGCTGCTGAAGACAATAGACCTTTGGAACCTCTCATCCTGGCAAGGTGGCGTTAACAAAACAAGACAACAGGGCTACTAATTCCCCAGGTTGTGCTGCATCTTTTCCATAACCCCTTGGACTTGTTGCAACTGGTGCTTGGGACACAGAGGTATGGGTGATTTGAATAGCCACAGAAGCAGGGTCCTGGTCACCGTGGCTGTTCTCTGGATTTCTTACCTGCTTCATACATTGTGTGTTAATCAACCCTGACAATTTTCTGCCAAGTCTCAGACCTGGAGATTCTCATAGAGCCGGGGTGCTTGACCTGGCTGAGCCTCAGAAAGGCGTGATCCTTCCGCGATTGCCTGCAAGGAGTTTCCTAAGGGTCTGTAGCTTTCCTCTGGTTCTTAAAGTGATAAGAGACCCCCAAGAAGTTGGGCACTACTACTGCCCAAGAGAAAAGGTACATTTGTACCCTGTGCAGCATTTAGCATGTTGTATGTAGGAGTATGCAAAGCTTATTTTGTTGAACTGGATTGAATTCTGCGGTAGAAGCTTCCTTCCTATCAATCCCTCCTCGCCACTCTGACCAGTCCCAAGAGAGTGTATTTAAATCTGGAAGCTGATTCTATCCCATTGTGTTACAGAGACACTGGGCATTGAAGCCCTGGCTGAAGTCCAGCCACATCTCTCTTTTTTCCTTTCCAAAACCCCGTTTCATTTCATGCTCTTTAGAATGATCTCTTCAGGGGCGCCTGGGTGGCTCGGTTGGTTTAGTGTCTGACTGTTGATTTTGGCTTAGGTCATGATCTCAGGGTCGTGGGATCGAACCCCGCATCAGGCTCTGCGAGCTGAGGGTGGAGCCTGCTTGGGATTCTCTGTCTGTCCCTCCCTGCTTACACTCTTTCTCCCTACTTTCTCAAAATAAATTAAGTACACATTAAAAAAAAAAAAAAAGAATGATCTTTTCAAATGTCCATGAAGGTTATGGACCTGTGGTCTCTTTCCTGTAAGGTGGAGGTGGGGAGGGGCAGAGCACTCCAGGCCCCTTCTGAGTGCCATGGGAGAGTCACACGGTGATCTGCTTCTCAGACTTGCTGCAGGTGGTAGACTAGCACTGCTATGCTCTGAGGTGGGGGAGTGGGGGTGGAGAGTGAGCACTAGAAACACTGCTTCTGAAGGGGGCGGGAGTCCAGAGCTAACACCCCCATCAGCAATGTGGACAGAAACAATGATGGCACATAAAACTCCAGATGTAGCCTATTCCCACCCAACTGCCTCCCACTCTGGGCATCCTTCAGGGTCTCAGCCCTCATTTCTGATCTTTGGCCTCTTGTGGAACCAGTGACTGTTATATCCGCTGTTACAAACTGGCTTGGTCAAGTGGAGACCATTTTCAGAAGTCTCCCATCTAGGGAGAGACATTACCCCACCCTGGGTCAGCTACTTTGAACTGCCCAGTGACATCGCAGCATTTCCTTCTTTGGTCAGTTACAGATGGACATTCTTAACTGAACAGGGCTTAGGGCTTACATCACATTGATAAGTTGAATGTTGGGTTTTATAATGAAAGTGGCTGACGTGCCTGCGGCCCAGTTCCTGGACAGTTGAGTAAAGACTGCAAAGAACAGAAGAATTGTGTCTGCTTCAACTAGACCTGAAATATCCAGGCGTTTCATCAGTGCCTTGTGCTTTGAAAACCTGAGGTTAAAGTTCCTGACCAACAAAGCCAACCTATCGTGATGCATTCATTGCACTCTTAGTAGTTTTCTTTTTCTTTCCTCCGCATGGTTCAGATCCCTCAGAATTTCCAGTTAGCTAACTGTGCCTATCTCTATTTCCTGTGGCTTCTCTCCTGATTAAGAAAAACATTAAGAATAGAGAGTAAAACTGTGTCCTATTCTTGTTTAATTTTTAATATTCTTATTGTAGAATGTCCATGAGAAGGCCTGCCTTCTTTCTAAAACACATTGAGAGGATGAGTAATTGCCATTCATTTAATGCTTTCTGTATGCTAAGAATCACACATATGTGGTGATTTCACTCTTCAGACTTTCCTATGAGGGTGATCTTATGACCCATCTTGCAGATGAGATGAATGAGGCTCAGAGAGGTAACTTTCCTTCCCCAAAGAAGTCTAACTAATTCTGGGAGGTGGGGAGAGGGTCATTTAAACTGGCATCCTACTCTAAAGCTCATGCTCTGAACCATGAGGCAAACTTGGCCTGCCTCCAAAATGTTACTTAGGTATTTACTGTTGCCTAATGTCTAGTGGCTGATGTTCTCCCTATTGGATAAGAGAATATAAACTTTCCTAGTTTACCCACAAACCAGAGACCCATGGACGTCTTGGAGCTGAATAGAGAAAATGAGCCTGGGTAGCCTATCTTTTTGGACCGACACTCTGGTTCCTTTTAGTCTGACATTGGGCATGAAGGATCGCAGTCATCTGCGAAGCCTCTTGGGAGTCTGGGTTTTCCTTTGCTGGGCATTCACTTAGGGTCTGTCACCTAAGCGTCACACTCCCTTTGCCCCCTTTCTCCTTCTCCACCAACTAGAGTTTGGCGCAGAGTCGCTGAGCAAGACTAAACCCTAAGAAGTTTGTGAAAGGTTATACCCTTGAAGCTATCCACAGTGTACATAGCACGTGCTGAAGTTTACACAGACTTCTCAGACCTCTGAATAGAGGGACTAATTGTGGGGAAGCTGCTTTTCAGCACACAGGATGGGCTGTTCTCTGTGGGTTTTACTATCAAAAGGCTTTTAAAAGTGCAGTGTAGCCATTGTTGAATATTTCACAATGAATTAAATACCATTTTTCTCCTTGCAGCTGTTCCATGTAAGTGAGCGTAGAGTGCTTTTCTCCCCCCCGGCAGAAGACGTCTGCTGTATAAACCCAAGCGCTGGGGTAATGAGATTATTTGTGTGCGAATTCTTTAGGAAAAGCATTTCTTTATTTTAAACTCAATGTGATTCGGGGCTGCTGCTCTGGAGACGGGAGAGGGGGAGCCTTGGAAAAGAATGGGATGGAAATGTCTCTGAGCAGAATTGGGAGCAGGCAGGGGTGAGGGGCTCAGAGATGGGGCTTCTGGCCTCAGTGTGTTTATCCACATTTCCCCAGGGGCTGCCTGCCTCTCCCAGCCCTACTGACTGCGCTACGGAGGAGAGAAATTCCATATATGTATGTATACATATATATTTTTTTCAGTAAACAATTAGTCACTTTTCTATCTGCCCTTTCAAAATTTCTTCCTGCTCTCACAAGTTTTAATGGAAATGAAGGAACCCTAGTTTTGCTCTCTACCTATTATTTTTATATCAAAGAACACTTAAAAACTTTAAGTTGTGAAATATATAAGGAAAACAGCTTTCCTATAAACACTTAGGGTGGTTTCCACAATTAGGACATTTTCAACCTTACCGGTGCTATGCCATCAAGTGCTGTATCAAGTGAACACTCATCTTCCCTGGCTTGAATTACTTTTCCTCTTCAAATTTTTCATTGCCTTTCATAGAAATCGAGCTTCAGGTAAGCAGTGAGTTGGAACTAAGTATAAAATCAATTAAGATTAAAAACCATGCAGACTTACCTCTTCATAAAGTACCATCAGGGACTTACCAGATGTTCTTTAGATCCATTGGAGGCTGAGGGGAAAAAATGGGGAAAAAAATGGGAATAGGGGGATTTAGATGAGCTGCGGTGAAATTTAACTCTGAGATCCATTATCACAAGAGTTTGTGAATTGCCTATCTTCTCAAATATCTTTCAGGATATTTCTGAAGTAGGTTGAGTAAGTTTTTACTATCCTTCCACTTCTATCATGTAAGACAAAAATTTGGAAACCTTTTAAGGCAACTTCAAGGGAATGTTTTAGGAAGCTATCAAGTGGGAAAGAGCAGGTCAGGCATGAGAAGAAAGCTATTGACTTCGAGAACAATCTTTTAGAGTTTCTTCAGTGAGTGAAGCAAAAAAGGGACTCAGCGAGGCATGCTCTTATGAGAACTCACCCAATAAGATTTGGGGGCAAAGGGCAGAAGGTTTGAAATGTGATTCCGCATCCTTCCCATTGCTATCGATCACTTATGTAATCTTTTCACTCCCCATCTTTCCCAATATCGAGGCAGGTGGGCAGATGGAAATTAATCATTCTTCCCTCCCTCTAACCAACGTGAAAAGCAAGAGGAAAGCAAGAGAGACTGTGTGTAGTTTGGGTTGCTTTCAAACCCATAATCATTTCCTTCTTTCTGGCTGTGTGCTAGTATTTTGCCATGAGCATATATGCCCTGCTTGTTTTCTTTGCAATAATTGTTATACAAATAATACATCCCTTTAAAGAAAATGTGTAAGTTAAAGAATTGTTAGGAGGAAAGGGTACTTTGGTTTTGTGAGTTAATGGTTAGTGTTAAAGTCTATTCCCTGGATATTTTTTCCTATGAATAGTTCACCTGGATATCATACAGTTATCTCAAAGTTACACCTGAGCTCATCACTTTCTCTCCTGCCTCTGTAACATAACCCATACTCTCTGTCCCATCTTGGCAGAAGTCAAGCGATCTACCAGTCACCACCCTTGAAAACTAGTTAGTACTGATGCCCTCCTTTCTGCCTAAGGCTCTTTTTGTTTGCAAGTGGCAGAAATCTAGCTCAACTAGCTGAAACTTAAGAGGGAATTTCTTGACTTACAGAACTGAGAAGTCCAGAAGAGCCAGCCTACAGAAATCAATAATCTTGTCAAGTCCCTTGTCCTCCTCTTTCTCTTTCTCTTTCTTCTCTCTTTTTGGCTCCTGTGTTGTGTTTTCTAGAAGGGCAGTGGGAGAGGTCCTGTACTGGAAGAAGAGAGGAAAACTACAGGGATACGGAAACAACAGATGACCACTATATCTTCATATTAAGTTGGGTACAAGTCCGGTCAATCTTATGTTCTAAATACGTCTTGAATTTATAAGGATTATTACTATTATTATTATTATTATTATTAATTATTATTATTATCATTGTCAGTCTATTAGTTCCGGCCCCAGTTGCATTCCCCCTGTACTGGTGAGTTCCTGGATTGTAGAGATTACCTCACTGTATTGCCATTACTGGTTTATGCCTCTCCTGTTAGTCTATATGCACCTTGAGGATAGGCTTTTGTCCTTGTGCTGTTCCTAGTACCTAGTAGAGTGCCTGAATTAAGATAGGCACTCAGTTAAGATCTGTTGGATAAATAAAACAGGGTTATGAGATCCATCTGTCAGGAAGATCAAAGCTACCCAGGATTTTAAAATCAGTTCAGAAGTTACTAAATTAAAAAACAAACAAACAAACAAAACAAAACAAAACAAGTCCCCAAGCTTCTCAGAACAAAATCCAAAGATTGTTCCACGAGGCTCTTTGTATTCGGTGTCTTTCCCTGTAAGGCCAAGGGAATTTACCATTTATTTCCATCTCCTCAATGCTTAGCCCCAGTACCTACCACAGAGCAGAGGATGTGAGAGATATATGTATCCCGATTGTCTAAGCTCATCATAACTCCAGGTGCGGTGGTTAGCACCTTGGTCCTCAATTGGACCAGAGGTAATTCAAGGTTTTTGAGTGGTTTGGGGTCTTGGTTACATTAGAGAACTTTTGTTCTGTCTCTGATCAATCACCACATATTTGTCGAGCCCTTATTCTGCATGAGGTATTGGGCACTCAAAGGAAAGCGGCACACTTGTGCTCAAGGAGCGTCAACATAACCTCGATGGGAGGCTAAGACTGACGTAACCACACTGGGCAGTCAAAGGAGCACCCGGAGAGTGGGGATTGTAAGGAGAATATTCCTGCTCTACACCAGAGTAAGGAGACACCAAGGCAACCTGCTTCCCCTTTGGCCTCTCTGCAAATTACGTGAAAGTGAATATCCAGGGTGTTTGCCTTTGAGCAGCACTCATTTGTCCAAACTTGGTCAGCAGAATGAGGATGGAGAGTTTGATTTGAACAGGGGTTGTTTTACTGATGTTTAGAATAGTGGTCACTCTTGCTCTGCTTTATGTATCCTCGTTCACTGTTATTCTTTCCTTCTTCACCCCGTGTTGATTTTCACCTCCCTGGCCCTAATCTGGGCCTTCCTGACTGCCTTCGGAGATGAGTTTAGTCTCTGCCCGGGCCTCCCAACCTGAATGAAATGTTCCATTCGTTAGGTCTGCTGCTCCTCACTTCATTAGCGTTCCTGATGTTTATAAAGCCAGGAGATAATATTTTTAGGTTCCATTTGGAGTTTCCCCAGGCAGCCTCTCTCTGAGACACTTAGGAAGTTTAGAAAAGAAGGTCATGGAAATGTTAGATGTTTTTCCACTGAACTTTGGTTAAGCAAATGGTCTTGAGATGATGTTCATTGACTCCACTGGGTAGGCTTTACTGGATGATAGGAAATTCTTTCTCTCTTTTATTTGTCTTGACTTCACCTCTGGAAAAGCAGAGTTTTTTTATTTTTTCTTTTTTAGACAGCTTTGAGGTGAACTTCATTGGGATATAATTCACATACTACACAACTCCCCCATTTAAAAAAATGTAAGGTTTTAAAATACATTCACGATATTGTACAAACATCCCCCAAATTTAATTTTAGAACATTTTTGTTTCTCCTAAAGGAAATCCCATACCCATTAGCAGTCAGTCGCATTCTCCCTCATCCCTGCCACCCCTCTGCACTACTGGTGTAACTTTTGTCTATAAATTTGCCCATTCTGGCCTTCTCTTATAAATGCAGTCTTACAATACATGGCCTTTTGTGACTGACTTCTTTGACTACTTTCAAGAGTTATCCATGTTGTAGTATTTGTTAGTACTTGATTCTTTCTCATCACTGAATAATATTCTATTATATGGATATGTTACATTTTATTTACCCATCATTTGATAGATCGTTGTCTTCACTTTATGTCTGTTATAAATAATGCTGCTACGAACGTTCATGTATACATGTTTGTGGTTTTGATTTGATTTTCTTTAAAAAAATTTTTAATGTTTATTTATTTTTGAGAGACAGAGAGAGAGAGCGAGCGAGCGAGCGAGCACAAGTGGGGGAGGGGCAGAGAGAGAGGGAGACACAGAATCCAAAGCAGGCTTCAGGCTCTGAGCTGTCAGCACAGAGTCCAATGTGGGCTCAAACTCACGAACCAGGAGATCATAACCTGAGCTGATGTCAGGCGTTTAACTGACTGAGCCACTCAGGTGCCCCAATTTGAGTTTCTTAATGACTAATGAGCTTGAGCATTTTTTCACCTGCTTATTGGCCATTTGTATTTGGAGAAATGTCTGTTTAAAACTTTGCCAGTTTTTTTAAATTGGATTGTCTTTTAACAATCGAATTATAAGAGTTCTATATAGTCTGACTACAAGTTCCTCCTTATCAGTTACATATGTTGCAGATATTTTTTCCTTTAATATGGGTCGTCTTTCCCGTTTTGGATGTTTTTCTAAACATTTTTCATTATGATAGCTCAATATATGTATTTTTTCTTTTGTATCTCTAGGTCATAAAGATTTACTCTTATGTTTTCTTGTAAGAGCTTTATAGCTTTAGTTATTACATTTAGGTCTATCATCCACTTTGAGGTACTTTTGTGTATAGTGTAAAGTAAGGAGTCCAATTTCTTTCCTTTGCATATATATAGCTCACTGTCCCAGTACTATTTCTTAAAAGATTTTTCTTATTCTGGGGTGCCTGGCTGACTCAGTTGGTAGAGCATGTGACTCTTGATCTCAGACAGAGAATTTGAGCCCCACGTGGGGCAGAGTTTACTTAAGTAAATAAGTAAAGATTTTTTCATATCCTATTATCCTGGCACTCTTAATAAACATATATATTTTAATACATAGGCCACCTATGTATTTCTTAATATATGGCCTAGATATTCATTTGTGTTAAGTGGTCCTTTAACATTGCCCACCGTGATAAGTATTTTTCTTTTGATACTTATCAAAAAATACTCTAAGTCCATAGAGTGGACTTAGACAGTTGAGGATACCTGAGTTCTAAGTCTGGTTTGGAGTGTGATTTTAAAATTTTGAACCTGAAAAAATTGCCATTTATTATTTATTTTGAACCAGACACTGTTAGATATTATATATATATTATAATATAATAGATATTATATATACATATAATCTTTAAATCTTAACCAAAAAATCTTATAAGTTATTATTAGGTCCATTTTATCGAAGAGGGAGCTGAGCTCCATATAGTTTATAGTTGAACATAAAGTTGCACTGTTCGTAAGTTGTAGACCCCAATTTGAGCTCCTATTAGCTGCATTTTAAACCTGGTGCTGGACCTTGAGCAGGATCTATGAATAATAGTCACCAGGAAAAGGCAGCAGAAAGCAGCCACTATGTGTGTAATTTGTGAAGAATGCAGATCTGAAAATCTCATTATGCTAAATGGATATTAATTCCCTCATCTCTGAATGGGAACATAATACTTTTCTCTTACCTCTTGTATTATAATTAAAGCAAAACAAACCATATTTTTTAATGGTTATTTCTCTTTGAGAAAGAGCGTGTGTGCACAAGCAGGGGAAGGGCAGGCAGTTGGGGCAGGCAGTTGGGGCCGGCGGGGGAGGGGGGGAGGACAGAGGATCTGAAGCAGGCTCTGCACTGAGCAGAGCCCCACGTGGGGCTCGAACTCACAAACTGTGAGATCATGACCTGAGCCGAAGTTGGAAGCTTAACCAACTGACTGAGCCACCCAGGTGCCCAAAGCAAACAGTCTTTGGTCTTTAGGTTAATTCAGTGTATTTCTTTTTGTCCTATTTGGGGTACTGTTTTTAATTCTTGGAGATGTTAAGATGATTCAGTAAAGCAAAGGGTGGACAAATTAGTCAACCAAACTCCAAGAACTTCTTTAAAAGAAGAAAATAAAAACCCAGAAGGTTTTTCTTTCTTTTCTTCTTTCTTTCTTTTCTTTCTTTCTTTCTTTCTTTCTTTCTTTCTTTCTTTCTTTCTTTCTTTCTTTATGTTTATTTATTTCTGAGAGAGAGAGAGGGAGAGAGAGAGAGATAGAGAGAGAGAGAATGAACGGGGAGGGTCAGAGAGAGAGGGAGACATAGAATCTGAAACAGGCTCCAGGCTCTGAGCTAGCTGTGAGCACAGAATCTGACGCAGAGGTCGAACCCACGAACTGTGAGATCATGACCTAAGCCCAAGTCGCACACTTAACCAACTGAGCCACCCAGGCGCCCTGCCCGCCGAAGGTTTTTCTAAGAAAATTTTATTAATTCATATTATGAATTAATTGTGTAAATAACTTTTAATGCATGTTTTTTTGCCCAGGACATCAATATTGATTTTTTTTGTTTTACTTTTTTAGGGGACTTATCTTTGATAGATTTCAAAGAAAGTCACTCACAATTGTCTTGAAAATATCCTGAATCTAGAGGAAGCCACACATAAGACTTTTAATCAAATTAATACATTCAATTTGGACATCTTGAAGGGATAAATATCGTGCATCTAAGGAAAGCAGAACTACCTTTTATATTCGAAGTGTCAATAAATATCACATCTGAAATCAACTCCCTAAGTTCTCTTCCCATCTCTTTTCTCTCTCTCCCTTCTTTCAGGCACTCACTGGCCTTTGGTGAAGAATGGGTATATGTAACTTTGGAATGATGGAGCAATTCTCAGGACGTATTATGTGTACATTTGTAACGCGTGTCTTACTTGTCCTGAAATCACTATTGGAACACGTTATTGTAAAATCCCAATATACATATATAAATAGAAAAAAGGCGATTAGAAATGTGTTTTGTGACCAGCTGCTCTTACTTCTGATACTTCCCAACATTTTCCTGCTGCAGCTGTGAGGGAGATACGCAGCCGACGTTGAGCGTTCTGAGTGCAGAGTTTACTCCATGTCAGTTTCCCTTGCCTCTTAGTTCCCATGGGAAGGGAGTTGAGTCCTTCCTCCCCTTTCCCTTAATCCCAGCCCTGATTTCATTCTTCCTCGGGTTCATCCTTGAGCTCAGCCAGATGCATCACTTGGGATCCTACTCCATCCACCTCCCAATGACAGCTCCACTTATTTCTATTTTGAGTGAAGATGGCTGGGAATTAATGCAATGATAATATATTCTCCACCACACCGTGCCTTCCCTCCTTCTCCCCCTCACACTTCTTGGTGGGAAAATAATGACTCAGTTTATAGTACATACGTGATAAAGGGTCTAATAAGAAATCCAACAAATGAGACAAAAGACTTGGTGGGAAAAAATGGCATTTAAAGGTCTCTGAGTGATAGGTAAGAGTGATGTGGGACATAGGAATAATTTGAAAGAGTTGAGCAAATGTGTGTCTTTAGTGTTTTGCACAGCTCTCGTAGATCAGAGTTGAGTAAAACTCTGGACAGACACTGGCATGCGGAGGGCTGGGATGCATGCCCTCTCCCTAGATACATCTCTGAGGTGCTGGGACACAATGTTGATGGAAGTGTGTGTGACGTTCCAGGCCAGACCAGGGAAAGCATTGCTGATCATTCAATCAGAGGAAGGGTACCATGCTTACTCACACTCAGTCCTGAGGTCTGGCACATAAAGAATTTAAAATGACCCAAATTCTATGAACGTAGTGTGAAATGGATGTTTCCCGATTGCTCTTCTAAAGGACCCCATTTGCAGAGATACATGGCCAGCTTCCTCTGAAGTCATTGCTCAAATAACCTGCTAACCAGAATGTATTGACATGAAATATCAACAGGGCTGCAAAATATTGTCAATTCTGAGCTCTCCCACCTCCTAATGAGAGGGTTCTTGTGTGTCTTGATTTGTCTATTTTATGGCTTTTAATATTGCTGAAAAACCTTAGTTGGATTTAGAGAGCAGCCATTCCTATCCCACATAAAGTATGCTATTTTCTAGGACCTTAATAATACTGTGTTTACCCAGTGTACTTAATCCTTGAACCCAATATCTCCATGACAGTACTCACATTTACAAAACATAGTTCTTATCTTGTGTTCCTACCCTTTGCTTAAAGTGCATTGATTATATGCATTTGATATTTCTCTCTGATTAATATGGTGGCATTCACACTTGCATTCATTTCCAATCATTCTTCTCTTGTTACCATGTTTTCTATTTATCTTTGTTGTAATAGTTTATTCCTGCCATGGAATTTATTTGATCTGTCCTTGATAAATTAACAGGTGTGATTTTTACATGCTCATTGCTCAATGGTGGCTTTGTATTCATACCAAACTGTATCTTAAGGAGACAGATCTATATAGAAATGCAGATCCATTTGTCTTCATTTAGTATCCTATTTTTACATACCTTAGAGTTGTTGGATGCATCTTCCTTAAGGCAAGATCTGAGAATGGAGGCACCCTGTGGTAAAGGCAAGTAATAAAGAGCTTATTGCCAGCCAGAATCTAATTTTACGGCTTTCAATCCATTATGATCATTATAAAGTGGGCATTCCACTTTAGCAAGTAGGAAGTTTGCCAGAACAAAGTGACTGCCAAATGAATGACGGTGTTTTCTCCCTTAGTTTTAGGTTGGACGTTTTAAATTCTTTTGCTGAAGTGGTGACTTATTGCTGCTGTAGGATCATGGGATCTTCCTCTGTGTCTTTTTATTTTTTTATTTTTTAAATGTATATTCATTTTTTGGGAGAGAGAGACAGAGCGTGCATGGGGGAGGGGTAGAGAGAGAGCGGGAGACACACAATCTGAAGCAGACTCCAGAGCTGTCAGCACAGAGCCTGACGCAGGGCTCAAACCCATGAACCCCGAGATCATGACCTGAGCTGAAGCTGAACGCTTAACTGACTGCGCCACCCAGGTGCCCTTCCTCTGTGTCTTTAGGCCTTGATTTCTCTCTGTATGGAAGGCGCCCTCAAATATTAGAAAAACATCTTTTTAAAAACTGAGATTTTGGTGGCAATGTAACAAGGAAAGAAACAAACCAAGTCATCATGCTCAGCTGTAAATTTAGAGACGAATCATTGGGCAATGAGTTTTGCTGTGAGGCTGTATGTATGTTTGTTTGTTTAATTTTTTAAAGTTAGCTCTACATTCAGCATGGGGCTTGAACACAGGATCCCAAGGCCTAAGAGTCGCATGTACCACCAGCTGAGCCAGCTGGGGGCCCCGAGGCTCTTTATGTTTTAGAGATGGGGATCATTCAGTGATTTTGGCCATTTTTAAATGTTTGGGGATTTGGCGGAGTTCAAAATCTCTTGCCACATGCTTTAATATTTTCCCTTTTTTCCCTGCTAATTTGGAAGCCCATTAGTATTTCATAGGAAACTTAAATTGTATGTGGGATTTCTTTGTAATTTAGTCATCCACTCATTGGTACAGGGAGCCCAAGAAGATTGGTGAGTCTTTTTTTTTTTTTAAATGTTTTATTTATTTCTGAGAGAGAGAGAGAGAGAGAGTGAGCAGGGGAAGGTCAGAGAGAGAGGGAGATACAGAATCTGAAGCAGGCTCCAGGCTCTGAGCTAGCGGTCAGCACACAGCCCCACGCAGGGCTCGAACCCACGAACCGTGAGATCATGACCTGAGCCGAAGTCAAGCGCTTAACCAACTGAGCCACCCATGCGCCCTTATTGGTGAGTCTTAAAAACACTTGGAAAGGAAAATCTATGTGGCCTAATGACCAAGTGAGCTGGAAACCCCAAAGACTAGAGTTGGTTTGAAAAGCTAAGCTTTAGAACTATGAAGCAGATTTAGAAAATGCCTTGCCTGGTCTCTCTCCATTTTATTATTTAAAAAAGTTGTATCTCAAAAGTATGTGTATGTGTATGCATCTGTGTGAGGTCAGACCATTTTGGAGAGAGGGAACCACGTCATAAAATAACAGCACCCCTTTTCAAGCACTTAGTGCCACGCACAGTGAAGTTGTGCCCGATTCTACCCTCTCAGATCACATTTAATATCAAATGGTTGTTTTATTCACTTATCCATTTACTCATTGTTCCATTCACTCACTCATTCAACTGTTTATTCTTCCACATTTATTAAGCATTTATGATGTAGCTATGTCCAAGTTGCTGTATTTTATGCTGGAAATTGACATTTGAAATAGAATACGGTTCCTACCTTCAAAGGGCTGAGGTGTATTTTTGGTAGTGTTGAATGTGCTCAGTCAGAGGCCTGGATGTGCTGACTTGGAGGCATTTTGCTGTGAGAGAGCAGAGGAGGAAGTGACGGATTTTATCCTGGAGGGCCCAGGGAAACCTTCACAGGGAGGTTTGCTGCTCTGTCTTGACAGATGAGTGGGACAGGTGGACCAGGGCTTTCCAGAAAAGGCAAGGCCTGCAGAAATGCACAAAAGGGTGAAGCCCCAGGGTGTGTTCAAGGGATTCCAATCAGCACAGGCACACTGGAAAGCAGTGTCCTTCTGAGAGAAAGAAGGTGAAGTGTGGTTGGAAGGTGGGCAGGGGCCTATTTTGGCCTCTTGGGCTGTGCTTGGATTTTATCTGGTTAGCAGTAAGGAGGCTCTGAAGGAATTTATTATTTCTACATCATGTTTAAAACATTTTGGTTGACGGGTGCCTCGGTGGCTCAATCCGTTGAACATCTGACTTCAGCTCAGGTCATGATCCCGTGGTTCGTGAGTTCGAGCCCTGAGTCAGGGCTCTATGCTGACAGCTCAGAGCCTGGAGCCTGCTTTGGATTCTGTCTCTCTCTCTCTCTGCCCCTCCTCTGCTCACACTCTGTCTCTCTCTCAAAAATAAACATTAAAAAATTTTTTAAACCATTTTGGTTGAAATTTCTCCTCTATTTCCACTTTCCTATCTAATGCCTTTCCGAGAAGCTGATGCTTCACACGTCACCCACGTCTGCATTCCTCTTGGTGAAGAACTGCCGGTGGCCCCTCTTGGCCGTGTCTTCCCCAGGCTCCGCAACCTTTGCTGTAAGCCCTTCATGTNGACACAAATTTAGCCTTCCCAGATAATTTATTTTATTTTATTTTTTACAAATAATGTTAAATAATAATAGCAAATGATAACAGGTAATAATCCATTTTATCCATTAAGCTGGAGGTGACTAAAGTCTGAGTTTTAGGTGAATGTGGAGCATGAACAAACTTGATAATATCGATAAGGTGGGTTTTTCAAAGGGGGAATCTTAGGAGAAGTGGTACATTGGCTTGTCTATCTCTAGGCGCCTTGCAGAGGTTTTGGACAGAGGAAAGCTAATCAGGAGACCGGCATGGGGAGAGAGGCGTGTTATTTAATTAGCTTTACAATGGGCTGACTTGAAGGCACGTGGTGGCTTTAATAGAGGGAGATAGATGTCCTTTTTTACAGGGCTAATTGTTGGGGAAAAGCAAGGTCTTTGTTCAGACCCAGCATGAGGGCTCTGATCTCTTGGAGCCTAGGGCTGCCCCTGCTTATAATTTTAGACAGAGCTATTCAAGGCTGCTCTGTAGAGAAAAGAAGAACAAGAACAGTATTGTGCATGCAGGATCAGTGCCCAAACCTCCCCAAAGTCACTAGGAAAAAAAAGAATGACAGGACCCAGCCATGTGCATTTTGGAGTATTTCCCCATCATTTATTTGCCACGGTTGTTGGAAAGGGCAAAGCTACACTTTAATCAACTTGGAGCTGAGGTGGGGTGACTTAACCAAACACCCCTAGAAAACCAATTAAGTCTGCTTTTCCAATGATATGGCATTAATCTTGCCAAAATGGAGCAGGCGGCTAGTGAGGAGACTACGTGTGTTCTAATGTGCCAGCCTTGATGGCTAGGTGCCAAGCACTGGTGGTGCCAGCATACAAATTATAGCTGGTGCCCCCGAAATAGCCAAAGCTGTGTTGCTATTGGGCAACGCAGAGCAATGAGGGTTCTGATGGGCGGCAGGAAGGGCAATGTGAAATACCTCTCCCTATGGTTCTTTTGGGTAACTGGTCAGCACTGGTAGTCGATGCCAGCAAGCAAAACACTTCCTCTGAATTCGGGGTGGCAAGTCCCAACATTGAGAAGTGCTACATGGGTCCAGAATTCTGTAACTAAAATGCATGCGTATGGCCCGATGGATGGTTTGAGGTTCAGGTTTCCAGCACAGGTTTAGTTGTTAGAAAACTCAGAAAAAGAGATAGTCAAGAGCAACGTAAGATGGGATAACACAAGAAAAGACTTCTGTGAAGTGAATGCAACGGTGTTCTGCCCGATGGGGACCGGCTCAAGGAACGCCTCAAACAGCTTTGTATGGGGTATATATTAGACAGCGTGTAAGATTCTGGCAAGGCACTGACCAGCTTGAGAGCCAAATGGCAAAGCCATTCGCTTATGGTCTTATTGTGCTCAGGTTGTACAATGGGTATCAGACCTGCACCCCAGAGTGGGGAAGACTCAATATCGGAAGGAGTCCCAGGGGGTGAATATTTCTCTCTTTGCTGTTAATTGTGTAACGTAGCTGTGAACATGTGACTACAACTTCCATAACCGTATGTCACATCTATGTATTGGGCTTCAATCCCCATTCATCCAAGAGGATGGTGTCAGACTTCGTGTGGTTTACGTACCCAGACCTAAAATTATCTTTATTATTATGTCATGGTTTAATTGCACACAGCAAGCAGGACCACCGTATCCTAAGCTCATCATGGAACCACTGTATCCCACAGCTTGGATTAACTTCTATGAAAATGGTATGCTCACTAAATCCAAAGTCACAATTCTGACTTTTCAGATTAATAATAGGAGCAAAGTGTTGTCGTGTGCATGTTCTGATCAGACACAGGGCAAATTACTTGGCACACATTCATTCCATATTTAGTTCAGCCCTGTGAGCTGGGCATGATGATCACCTCGATTATAGATGAAGAAATTGAAGCTTTCTGAGGCCAAAGGACTGACAGTTGGAGGGTGGCCAAGCCGAAACTCAAATTTTTGTCTCTCTACTGCCAAATCTGTGCTCTTAACCACGCTATTACATCGCCGCCTCAGTTATTTGAGAGGTTAAGAGCCTTCTATGAAGTTAAGAAATCAAAGACTGATAGTCGATTTGACAAGAAGCTGCAGGTCTTCGTATGAGCTCTTTGGAGGCAGGAACACTTATTTGGAATCGTCTTCTTACCTCGGCACTGCAGTCCCATTCATTTCAATTACCAAAATACTCTCCATGAGAGACCGTGTTGGCGCACTGAAAATGAAGAGTGTGTGTGGATGCTGGGCCACTCCTGGATCTGGGAAAGGTTGTTGCCAGCCATCTGGTCTCTCTCACTGCTGTGGAATTCCCTGAAAGAAAAGTCTGTAATCTTTTTGATATTTGACAATTCTCAACATTATTTAGAATTTTTAATTCCTGGAAGGGGATCTCTCCTGGGAACCTGCCACAAGAGAGCTGCCTGCTGTTTATTCTTTCTCCCACAGTCTCTAGCCAGCTCCCCGCCCAGCTGCACCTCCCTCCTCCCTTCCCCAGTAGGTCTCTAGTGGCCCTTCCCACCCAAGGCCTTTTTGTGATGAAGTCTTTCAAGATGGTTTCCCAGTCTGGGGAAAACACATGTTTCTGATCAGTCTGATGAAATGCATTCCCATTAAGAAGTAACTTCTCTATTTTCCACTTTCTTCATTCTCCACATTACCTATCATTACCTATCATTTCAAGCCCTGAGCGCTTGAAAGTCCTTCACAGGCCTGACTGATTAAATGGCGCCTTCTTGCACGTCACACATGTCAGATTTGCTTCTCTCCTCTCCACTAACTCCAAGGAAGAAAGGTTTTTGTTGTATAGAAGCCAATCCAGATAGATGACATGTGAGCTGGGGTCTGTTCCACCTCATGCGTCATTGCCAGGACCATCCACTACATTCTGACTCCTTCACGAGAGGTGATGTAAGATGCAGAGTGAGCACAGCTGGCTTCTTGCAAGTGAAGGAAGGCTTCATCTCTTCTTGGCTCTTAAGAACAGAGAATTACATGTGAGCTCTAATCCCAGAGAAGTTGACATATCCCTTCTTGAGGTTGTTGCAACTGTCAACTTTCTATCAGTGGCATGTTGGGTACTTAGTTCTAAAAATGAATAGTTACACAGGACACCCTAGCGTTGTGTTTATGGGTTTACATTCCTGAATATGTATAAAACTTGGACTCTGTGCACATTTTTCAGGGCAGTGCACCTACAAAGAGAGATCTGACACAGCAAGGGAATTTAAAAAGTCCTCTGCATTGCACGATTCAGCAGCGGCAAAGGTAGTATTCGTAGTAATTAATTATGACAAGATAATGTTCAGTGAAGGATGCTAAAGGTAAGACATGAATACATTCCTGAGTCAGATGTTTGTAGATGCCCACAATGGTGTATCCAAAGAATGTTATTGTCATTAGCCAGTAAGATGTTCCCAGTGTGACACATTCCATTTATTTCTTGGGCCTACTATATGGACCGAGGTCAGGATGAAGTGATATAAAGTAATGTGTGGTTTATGATCCTCTTCACAGCTTGGTGGTAATGGTGGACCCTAACCAAACCTGTTATTTCCTTGGTTTCTATGGTTTAAGACCAGGCTGCTTTTCTGTTGCAACACTTCCATTATCCATTAGTAGACATAACGAAGTACAGAGAGCGGTAGTCTGTCACAGTCTAGCCAGCAAGAGGGATTAGGCTTTTGAAAAAAAATTTTTTTAATGCTTATTTATTTTCTAGAGAACGAGAGAGCAAGAGAGCGAGAGAGAACATGAGTGGGGAAGGGGCAGAGAAAGAGAGGGAGACACAGAATCTAAAGCAGGTTCCAGGCTCTGAGTGGTCAGCACCGAGCCTGATGCAGGGCTCGAGCTCACAAACCATGAGATCATGAACTGAGCCGAAGTCGGACACTTAACTAACTGAGCCACCCAGGTGCCCCGGAATTAGGCTTTTTAAATGTGTTTTTTTGTGCCATCTGTTAGGTGCTGGTGGCTCACTTAGCCTCTGCCCTCCCCATTCCCATCTCCTCTCCCTCCGGGGGATGCCTACAGGGAATTCAAATAAAGGATGTTTACAAATGCAGTGCTTCGGGGAACCTGACCAGTGAGAGCAAATTTGAGAAGGTAAAGGGGATTTGTAGCGGTTACTGGCCTCCCTAAAAACAACTCACAGTCTATTCTTCCCAACAAAGATGGAGAAAATGAGGTCCATTTCATGCATTCTCTTGACTCTTACAAATAATGGATATTAACGATTATATATCTTACCTCCATGATAATCAGTGAAATGAAAGATTCAACTTGGAGTTCAGAAGTCCCTGAGGAACTGCCTCTGGGCAGCAGAGTAGGTTGTATTAAAGTTCAGACTTACAACAAAGCAACTGGTTGGCTTTGGGGTAAGCCCAATGCCACTTTTCACAAACTATCCCATATATGCTCAGATGAAAAATAAAAAGAATATGCGGACTTCAAGCAACATTCTTCTTTAAAGGAGGTGGGAAATGACAGGAACAGAATCAAACTTCATAAAGACCTTTTCAGTTGGAAAAGTGTCACTTGGGTAGGTCTTTAGTCTTAAACTTCGGGCAACTTTGAGTCTCACATCAGACAAAACTAAACAAACAAACAAACAAACAAGTAAGTGAAATAAAATCAAAGTCTGATATCTGAGTTAAAGAACCTTATTAGGTATGTTAGGTAGTTACCTGTTCATTAATTAAATAATCAGCAGCGTTTATTAAGCGCCTCCTGTCTTGAGCTGAGCCCTGGAGATTGTGAGGGCTGCAACTGGTTGCTGTAGGTAGCAGGGGAGATTGATGTGCACATTCAAATATTCACTAGATGTTTGCACAGGCTGCTGAGCATGAGAGGAACACCTTGTGGGGATGAGGAGGGAAATCCTTTGCATACAGCACGTCCACGTCCATGTGGGGGAACATCTGTGTTTGGTGTCGATTTTCAGCTTGACCTTCCCTTTCGTCTTCTGTGACCTCCTCCTGGGATCCTCTCCCCTGGATCCCATGCTCTATCCCTTGCCACTCTTCCGGCTTGAGAACCTCTTATGGATTTGCTCTCCTGTCATGCCATGACTGTTGGCCATGCAGGACGATTATATGGGCTCTGTGACGATTCTGGGACACATTACTGGGCCTTAACTTCATGTTGAGATCTTGGGGATTTAAGCCCCCAAATGACCAGGACATAGAATAGCTGTGACTGTACCTCCTCGTGCCTGTCTCCAACCCCAACTTATTCTTCCTCTGTTCTTCGAGAAGTTTCCTTCCTAGCGCTTCCTTCTGCACCATCTTCCTTTCTCCTGTCAGGACTATTTCTTCTTCTTCTGGGGCTGTCTGCTTCCTCTGCCTGCCTTACAGCATCAAGAACAGGATGGAGAGATTTTCCACTCTACCTCTGCTCCTTCGTCTCTGGGGTGGTAACTGCTAGTCTTTTGGGGGCAGTTGCCGTGGCATATTGTAAAATGAAAGGGGAGGGGGGAGGGGGAAGATTCCACCATGATATTATCTTAATTTAAGATTCAGACCACAACTGCAGAGAACATCTGTTCTGAAGTCTGCTGTTGTCTTTGTAACCCAAGAGAGAAGCAGGGGGAGATCAGAGGCAGGCCTTCGCCTTCCCCCAGATGAACCCACCTGCAGTCTCCAGAGGGGGCTGGGATCCTGTTCTCCTGGGGTGCAGAGCCTGGTTCTCTGCTTCTGCATGCTATTAAAGGACACTGGTTCTCCTGCCACCTGTGTGAATGCTATCATCCCTCTATTTCCTCAAGAGGCCAATTTAGGACAATTTCAGCTGGAATCCAAATTACTGGATCCCCGAAAGGCTCCTAGGGTAGCCTGCATTCTGCATTATCCAGGCCCAGGAGGGAGCAACAATCCCAGGAAATAGGCTCAGTCTGGGTGTGGAGGAAGCCTCGGAACCCTGCAGCCTTGATGGGCATCACCTCTTTCTGCAGGAGCAGAGCCTGATTTGCTGCTAGAGGAATACGTGATGTCTAAACTGGTGGATTTTATAATGCCGCTTGGTCTGTGGATGGGGCCAATCCATCCCACATTGTTGGGGCTGCAGATGCAGCTGAATGGCTCTTAATTACAGCCTAAAGAAACTGCAGACAGCAATAGAGCCAACCCAGACCCTTTTTCTCCCTACAGCCCATGCCAAGCTGTCTCCCACAGGGAGTGCTAGTGCGGTTATCCTGCACTGTGCTTGCCCAAAGACGACACATCGGGTGCAGAGACCACTGTCAGATTTCTAGCAACTGAGTCTGATCATCTGTCTGTCCCTGTGTACATGGTCTCCTGCTTTGTGTCTCCAGAGTGTCCGGTAACAGACCACGCTGAATGGCAGTGGCTCCTGCAAATGTGGTATCTGTAAACCCAAGGAGGGGCCGCGGAGAGAAGTGCAATCAGGGGACCCTGTTGCAATACTGACTTTGTCTTTTTCAGGCTCTGTGGCCTTGGGCAGAGTGACCTACTCTCTCAAGCTCATTTCTTACCCCTGGTGAGCAGGAGAGCTGGACTTGACCGTCTCTGAGAACCTCCCATCTAGCTCCAACATGTGACGAAGCCAAGACCTAAGATTTTGTCCCCACAGAGGCACCACAAACACAGTCTTCCTTCTGACCTTGAACTACGGTTTTCCCATGACTCTTTTTTAATTTTTTTAAATGTTTTTTTATTTATTTCTGAGAGAAGGAGAGTGAGTGAGCAGGGGAGGGTCAGAGAGAGAGGGAGACACAGAATCCAAAGCAGGCTCCAGGCTCTGAGCTAGCTATCAGCACGGAGCCTGATGCGGGGTTCGAACCCACAAACCATGCGATCATGACCTGAGCCGAAGTCGGACGCTTAACCGGCTGAGCCACCCAGGCACCCCTTCCCATGACTCTTAAAACAAATATAAATCTGCAGTTTTTTCTTCTAATCAGGTGGTGCTGGAATGTCTCAACCGAGGCCAAAGCTGGGCAGGTTCCCAAATCAGGAACTGAAGAAGGGGTCTGGAGAGATTTTTCAATTATACCACATGATCATTCTCTCTATCTCTCCCTGAAGACAATTCACTTAAATAGAGGATCCAAATTACTCTGTAAAGGGGATGGATGGTCATAGAGATTTAACATGATTTCTTGAATATTCTACCTCATACTGGAAATGAAGAGCAGTAACAATATATAACTTTCACGGAGCACATTTTCTGACCGAGACACTGCTAAGTGCTTTGCATGCATCATCTCATTTAATCCTCCAAACAACCCTAAAGGGTGGGCGTTATTTATTATTGCCTCTACCTTAAATGTGGAGGAGCTGAGGTTTTGGAGTACGTGACTTGTGAGTAGTAATTCAGCTGGTTCGTGAGTAGAGCTGGAGGTTGAACCTGAGTCCTACTCCAGAGCCTACACTGCTTACTCTGGTCTTTGTTTTATTGTGGAANCTCCCCCAACAGCCCCCCCCATTACTGCTCTTCTTATCGCCCATTGTTTATTGTACCTTCTAAACAATAGCTAATGAGCCTGTATTACATGGTAGAGAGAGCCAGGGGTGATTTTATTCCATGAAACAGAGATGAGGTTGTGACACAGAAAGGTTAAGTGGCTTCGGTGAGGTCACAGAGCCAGCCTGCAGCAGCGCAGTCCTGAGCCCGCCACTTGGGTTCTTGAACTGACCCTCAGGCCTTTTGGCATCAGAGCTTAATTAGGAGAGTTATTTTCATTTTCCTTTCGATCTCCAATTTGCCATTTTATTGCTGCTTGATAACGGTAGATATCGAAGCCCCAGGCATTTTTCTGCCCCAGTGAGCTTTTTTAATGACTCAACTTATCACATAGAAACCACTTGCTTTAGAGTTAAGCTTTAGATGCCTGTTTCTAGGTCCCTGTGTGTGATGGGGACTGTTGCCTTTTCTCAGAGAAAAACAACCACAAACGCAACTCAGACAGGTTGTTGAGGACCTTTTTTTTTTTTTTTTTAAATCTTACATTTAAATCAGTAAATCAACATCTGTGAGTCATAAACTTGTTCTGGATCAGCCGTTAGTGGTCTGAATGTTTTTGCACCTACCTCCAATACAGCATATTTTAGCTCCAAACTCAGAGGTTCTTTTGTTTGTTGAAGCTTATGATTCAAGAAATAGACAAATAACTTATTCCAGCACACTTGTGGAGAGGGGGAGTCCATCTTCCACGATTGTTTGAAATGGGGTGTCGTTTTTATATTTCTTTTTTACTAAGGCTGGCGTGGCATTGAGGGGGGAGTAAAGAAGAGGAAGGTTATGTTTCTGACATCTTCTACGTGTGTGAGAGAATTCTATGTAAAAATGTGACTAGTTCCTTGATATCATGAACATCTAATTGCATTCCTCTATGCCCCAACCCCTGTAGCTTTGTTTTGACCCTTATTGACTTGATCCTAGTTTAAGGAGTTTCAGCCCTTGCCGGATGTAATTCCCTAGGTCTCAGGGATGTTTAAAGATACAGTTCTGTTTTCTCCCAAGGGCAGGAGGAACAGACAGAAGCAAAGAATTCCCTTCGTTGATTTTTCTTGAGTATCTTAAAATCAGAGTCTTGAAACAACTTGCCAAGTAGCTGGAAGGCAAGGCCCAGCGGATCTCGTTTTGCTGGTGGGGAAACTGAGGCATAACTGAACCTGAGTGGACATGATTGCTGGCGAACAAGAGTTCTGCTCTGCCCCCGGGGGACAAGGAGCAGACCTAGGGGCAGAGTCACTGACAGTTTTTATTTTATCTTCACAAGCCATAGCAGAGCTTACTCACTTACCCTTTAAATTAGAAAGAGTTGGTGGCAAAGTAGGGGCCCACAGTGGCCAGGAAGTTGATAGTTCATTATCGCATACGTATTTATTGAGTGTCTGGCATGTGTCCGGCAGCGGGCCAGGAGTTCGTTGGTTTTTTGGCTACAGTAAGATAGAATTGTCATAGGGAGTCCATAGAACATTTACAAGAATCTACTTGAGTCATAAAGAGAATAAAAATTTCATTTATCAAAATTGGTTTGATACTCGCAAGCCTGATTGGATTATTAACATCCCAAATATGTAAAAAATGTCTTAACTTGTTTATATTAGCAACCCTTGTCACAAGTGCAGTTTCTGTTAGATCCGAAGTTGCATAATTTCTGATAACTTCACTATTCACAATCAGTGTCAAGTAGAAGTCAATTTCCTAAGGTCTGTGGTGGTCTCTGGCTATCTTACCCACCTTCCTGTCTTACCTAACCCCCTTTCTTGATTTGACCTTCAAATATTTTGAGCTTCTGCGCTGCAGGACTGGGTTACAAAAGAATGACTGACAAGGAGAGATGTCATTGTTGAAGGACTGAAGGAATAAACTTCCCCATTGCCAGAGTGGAAAATGTTTATGGTTTGATCGTGGTGGCTTCTTGTAGTGTCTAATGGTGAGGGGTGTTGGCAGCAGGAAGAAAGCTGAGGAGGATTCTGGGGAAGAGAGAAAAGACTGGCTCAGAGGAAGCTTCCTTTGCAAACAGAAAAGAACTCACACTTGGATTTTAAAAATACCAGCATTTTCTTAACACAACATCAATAAAACAAGATTCCCCAAAGCAACTCTTGATTTGCGCAGTTGTTTTGCTGATGTATTCAGAACGGGCAAGGCAGGATTGGTTCAAGATCCTCTCCTTTGCGGCTCATTCGGACGTGTAAATGCACAGTTCGTTCATCAGCGGTTTCCCCCAGCTTTTCCCCAGGATCAGAAGTGTCTGTTCTTGTCTTCTGGAGGCCAGCATTGTTTTCTCACACCTTTTGGAAACACAGCTGGATTACAACAATCCTTCAAAAATTAGGATTATCACATACAAATATTTTCCTCTTGTCACTGAAGGAGGGGCATAATCTGAAGTTTGAACCAAGAGCTAGAGATTTATTTTCTGTTCCTGGCTCCTTCTCTCATTCGCTGTGGGAAACTTGCAAGTTACCAATGCTTCAAGGAGACCAAACTGGGATTAGGTAAAGGTAAGCAGGTGTGTTCAAGTTGATCCGAGTCAGGCTATAGTTACAGGCAGGTGGTGGTAGGTCAGCATATGCTTAGAAATCAGGAAACAGTATTAAAAATAACTTTTTTCTGAGATTATTCAGAAGATTTATGATTAATCTTCTAGCTAATCAAAGGTAGATCTTAATGTCTGGCTCTAGCTACACTTACGTGTGTCTATATACATACCTCTATATTTACTGGTTGCTTTGTTAATTAGAACCAATTACCTCTACTTATGTAACCAATGTATTGGTGCAAAATCATTAACTATTTGGGATCCTGTTGTGGTGTCCGAAGTGTCTGAAATTCCCAAGTGTAACAGGGGCTGTGCATTGCTGCTTGTGTCACAGCTGTGAATGATGTGCTCCAGAAATTCAAAACCACAGAGCCTCTGAATTTCTTTTTTGGTGCTGGTGGTAGTAGTAGGGTTTTCAGTTTTATCTAACGGAGGAGAGTCTGGGAAAGGAAAAGCCAATGGCTCCATAATTAGAGGAACAGAATAATAGCCTCCCCTTCCACCCAACCACTGCTATAGGTAAACTGGATTGGATTCGTTTGGGGGCCCTGTTCTCTGCTCTCCCAATAACACGGAAGTATTTGGGCCTTGGTTTGCGGGTCTCCAGGAGGCTGCTCTGGACTTGATCCTTCTCAAGGACAGCGAAACATGATTTCTGCTCTCGAACGCGGCCGCCGTCTTTTCTGAGTTCATTTCTTAACCATGGTACGGGTGGGCTCTGAAATGTCGAAGGCTCCTCCAGAAATATCGAACCGATTCCTGACTCACTAACCGGCTAGAGTCCAGGACTCATAAAGCCCTTCGAGGACACTGGCTTGAGAACCCCCTGCGCCCGCTTGCACGCACGCCCCTTCCTCCGCATGCCTCACGTCCTGTGTGTCAGTCTTTGTGAATGAATGATGCACACGCACTCCGAAAACTATGCTGCTACTGGGAGGGGGGGCAGGAGCCGGTGACCAAGTCCTCAAGAATGCGTGGCGAATCAGACGGACTTTCCCCAAACGGCTATGGCAGCCTCTGCACCCAGCCTGCTCGCCGGCCCTGGGCCCTTCCCAGCGCGGCAGCCGCCCCAGCGCCCCGNGCGGCTCCGGAGTGCAAGAGCGAGCTGAAGCTGCCTGCCGGCGGAGAGGAGGAGCGGGGCGAGGGCGAGGAGGAGCGGGGCGAGGCGCAGGCGAGCTGGGACCCGGGGCGCGCGCACTTCTCCGCAAAGTGCCAACTTCCCCGGAGAGTGCCGGGCGCGCACCTTCTGGGCGCGGAGGAAAAGTCAGCGGGAATTTGAGATCTTAGGAAAGAAAGTCAGATTTCCCCCCACCCCGTCCCCTTTCCCCTGTTACTAATCC
>NW_027528872.1:4880863-4885156 GCF_008692635.1 Crocuta crocuta
CCTGTTACTAATCCTCATTAAAAAGACAAACAACAAGAATAACAGCAAACTTGCTATAATCCTGTCTGCCCCCCACTCTTGGCACCATGAAGGCGGCCGTCGATCTCAAACCGACTCTCACCATCATCAAGACGGAAAAAGTCGATCTGGAGCTTTTCCCCTCCCCGGGTGAGTGGTGACTGTCGAGGCCCCCACGCCAGCTTTCGGCCAGAGGCTGGGGTCCCCTCCGCTTCTTCCCCCTTCGCTGTTCCTTTCCAGGCAGTGCGTTTCTGCATGAGCGAGGCGATGCTGGGGGCAGCTGAAAGCAAGGTAGAGAAGAAGGCTGTTGGTGGCCTGGGACCCTTGTTTGGGGGGTGGTATTTATTTTCACAGCTGTGTTTTTGTGAGTAATGGGAAAAAGCTTATAGAATGGCCAGCACCCCCATTCCTGCTTTTTTATCTTTCGAAATGAGTGAGAANCCACAGAAGACATCATCCCCTGGCCCCGCACCCCTCAAAACTGCTGTTGGATGGAGGGCCCTGGGCAGTAAGAGACAACACAGTGTCTAACTGGCTGGCCTGCAAGCACATTTTCAAACATCTTGCCGTCCTGCGCCCCTCTGTCACATGTCCCTAGCTCCTCGTTTCTGGGTTGAGGGCGAGGACATGGTAGAACTGAAATGATCGTCTTAACTTCTGGAAACATCCCACTTCTATTCCTGCAGGTTACTTACTTTATCCATCTTTCTAATCTGCCATAAATTTGTCCTCTGCCAGCAAAAATCTGTGAAAAGAGGGTAAACGTCCTGACACCAAACACGACGTTGTGTCTTTGGTTGCCGGTGGTGTCTAATTCCTTGATTTGGAGGATTTGAAGAAGGAGGGGAGAGGAAAGAAATGTTATTTTGTCGTAGATACAATTTTTGATCCTAAGCAGTTTCATGGAGCCCAGAATTCCTGGGATAATGCAGCCGGAGAATAGATGTTTTCTTTTAGGATAGGGAACTGCCAGCTATCTTTTAGAGATTAGTGATTTTAGAGGTAAAGGTATATAATAAGATACAGTGAGAAGGCGATGCTTTCTGGAAAGTAATTAATTGCAGTAACCTGCTTCTCTGTGGGGTCGGATTATCAATAAGTTTAGCTGCTCCCGCCTGTGGTTCAGGCTTCTTTGCCTCTGCCATGATGAGTTGCTTATTTTAACCCTTGCTTAATCTGCTCAAAGTTCGAACCCAGGCCAAGCTGATGGTTTGTCATTTGGAGAACATTCCGAAATGTTAATAAAGACACGGCCGTGTCCTCTCCTGTTAGACCCAGTACTGGGGGTTGCACTGGGAAGTGCACGCCAACACTGTTGTCCCAGGGATGTTGACGGTCGGGGCAACGCTGAGTTCAGCTAGACCCGTGGAGACATTTCGGGCACTTAGAGCTACCGTTCAGAAATGTTGCTGTAGCGATGGTTGTGTTTGGGGTTCAAGGAAGCCAGAATAAATTCTGTTAGTCACAGTTGAACCAAACCATGTATGAAGGGAATGATCATTCCCAGCAAAGACATAAACTCAATGAATAGGTTCTTTCCCTAAGAATGTCTTGTTTATATGCATGTTTATGGGTAAGACAGATTTGGCTGTCTGGGAAATATCGTGTAAGATAGGTCAGTCTACATACCTACAGTGGATTGTGTGAGCTAGGCATGAAGAAGAGCCCCTGGCAACACATGTTTTAGATCACAGTAAACAGCTGAAGTAATGGGGGAGGGGTAATTTAATATTATATTCTAGAGATTTGAGCATATGGTGCTGTTATTTTGGTTATTGATAAAAAATAAGCCCCTGGACAAGTAACTTTGCTTAACTTTACCATCTGTAGAATGGGGACAGGAAGCCCTAATGCTATAGTCAGCATCTATTATAATAGGAATCTTTACAGTGCTTCTCTTTTCCAGAAGAGATTGACAAGTCACTGATCAGGTGTTGTAAGCATCCTTCAACACAACAAAATGTCAATAGGTCAGAGGAATGGGGCAATCTTCTGCCATTTGTTGTAATGAGATTTGATTTCTGGCACTATCTTGGGGAAAATAGAGAAGCTTTAAAATATGTATAGAAGTTTGTTCCCCCCCCCCCCCGGCCCTTTNTATCTCAGAGAGGAAAATAGAGGCATAGAGACGGTAAGTCACTTACTTAAGAAAATCTAGTAAACCAGTGGCTAAAGTAAAATTAATCCCTTTTCTAACTTCTCAGCGTATGCTGCCCTGAGTAATACTGCAGATTACATTTGAAAAGCTCAGCAAAGAAATGTCAGTTGAAGCTTAGCTTGCAGGTGCAAGGATAGAAGAAACATTGGCCAGGGCTGCCTGCCTTTGGGGAGGGGGGCGGTGGATGGAGAAGACACTGGCTAAGTGGGGATTTGCTTTGCCCATCAGACCATATAGGACATGTGTTTAAAGTTTAACTTTTCACAGCATGGCTTTGTGTCCACAGCTGTGACTTAAATATTTTTCAGAATGATTCTTTGGGTCGTTTAGTTTCTTATGTGTGGAGATAACTAATTTGGGATCTTATCTGCCTTAAATAATTAAACCAAGACTTTCCCTCCCAAAATACAGGAGCCAAAGAGAGGCAGTAGGGAAGTAGGTGCTGAAATATGAGTCCTGGGTTATTTGCCTGTCCTTGTAGCTAGGACCTGATCCTGAACCTTTATACATTTTTCTTCTAGATTGATCTCCACCGATTTTCAACAGCTTTAAGTGCCAAATTAACATACACTTTGAAATAACTTTGGACTTGTGTATTCCTTGTAAGTGTAAAGTGGGTGTACCATTCTAATTGCAATATATGATTGCCAGGCTCTCAGATCTTAAATGGGCTAAAAGAAAACAAAGCCATGGAGAGTCCATGGAGTTCCCTCTTGGTGTGGAGCTTACCGAGAAGGGTGGAGGCTGGGTGCCAAAGCAAATACATTCCCAAGCTGCTTAATGTTCCCCCTCTTTCTCCACTCCACCTTCTTGGTGAGGTGAGCATAATGCTCAGAGAAGAGTAAGAGTGCTAATTCTCCATGTTTGCTATTTTAGAAGAATGAAAGAACCCCTTCCCCCACTCCCCCCAATGGGGACCCATGTAGTCCTTAGAGACAGGAAGAAGATTTGTTCCTTCTTGTCATTCCTCTGGTCAGTCTTTATGTCTTCATCAGCGTAGACAAATGAGGGCAGAGCTGCCCAGGCTCACTCGTTTTCTGTGCTTCCAGACTCCCACGGACCACACTCCATTAGTGACTAACCAGCCCAGTGGTTCAGAGCCCGGGGTCTGGAGCCAGCCTGTCTGGGTTTGAATCCCAGCCCTGCCACTTCCTAGCTGTGTGACTTTGGACACGTTACTTCATCTCTCTGTGCTCCAGCTCCTGCAACTGCAAAATGATTGTAATAATTGTTCTATCTCATAGGGTTGTTAGGAGAATTATGTCTCTTGATGTGTACAAAATCTTAAAGCAGTACTGACCCCAAGTAGATTGTAAGCAGTTAACTAGAAAACAAATCAACAGAGAACCAGTGTAGAATTTTCAGGGGCCCCTTGAAATGTTTAACAGGGGCTGTTGCTGTATCATACACTTCCCCTCATCTCCTTTTTGAGAGAGAAAGTAAAGTTGAAGAGAACTTTTTCATCTCCTTAGCTGAGATCCCATACCAACGAGGTTCCATTCTGTGGCCCACAGAGCAAACAGAGTGAGCCAGGTAACTTTCAGAGTGTCTGAGTACCTCAGGGTCCCAACTCACAGCTAAAGGCACAGGGGTTAGTCAGTTACTTTGGGTGATGGGGGTTATCAGTACTATCTCTAAGCAAGCAAGAGGGCCACCAAGGGGCGCCTGGGTGGCTTAGTCGGTTAAGCGTCCGACTTTCGCTTAGGTCATGATCTCGCGGTTCGTGGGTTCGAGCCCCGCGTCGGGCTCTGTGCTGACTGCCAGCTCAGAGCCTGGAGCCTGTTTCAGAGTCTGTGTCTCCCTCTCTCTCTGGCCCTCCCCTGCTCACGCTGTCTCTCTCTCTCTCTCCTAGAAATAAATAAAAATATTAAAAAAAAAAAAAAAGAGGGCCACCAAAACTAGGAGTCAGGGTGAAGGGCTGATGGAAAAGTAGTATTTCAATTATGCAGAGTTGAGAAATGCATCATGTCCAGTTATTATAAAGTATCTCACATTTTATTTATTTATTTGGTTGGCAAAGCTTGCATTCCTGGCATTTTTGGTTGGTTTGTATTGCTGTGTTTTTTTTTTTTGTTTTTTTTTTTTTTTTTTTTTTTTTTTTAATTTTTTTTTTTTTA
>NW_027528872.1:4885190-4975508 GCF_008692635.1 Crocuta crocuta
CAGCCCGTGGTCAGCTTCCCAGAGCCCAGCTTACTCCGGGCTCCGGTAAAATCTCTGCAAGGCAGAGAGCTGGTTAGCATAGGTCAGGATCTTTCAGGAAAGCAGGGCTCTCTATTTCAGAGACCACAGATAACTCTACAATGGCCGTAACAACAGCATAATTACAGACATCTCTCTGGTTTGTGGAATGAATAACCCGTGGCTATCAAGGCATTCCATGAACTTGCATTGGAGGTAGACTCTTGCCATCACAAGGTACAAGGATTTCTCTGAAGCATGCATGGAGCCTGGCACTTTCCCATAAAATGACACTTTGACCCTTCACACTAACTCAGGTGGGGAGAGCTATTTTTTGGTCTATTTTTCAGGTGAGGAAAGTGATACTCAAAGAGATGCATACTTTGCCCAAGGCCACACGTGTTAGAAACTTACAAACTGATGAGCTGTTTTAGGCATGTTATATCTAAAATAGAAGCACCATACTATTCACAGACATTCTGGAAATGAAAAGGGGTATATGAGAAAGCAGTGATGGTGGGTGCTCTGGGGGCTGAGGGAGTACAGGGCTCCCTCCTTGTATGACTCCTCTGACCTTAGGGAAAGGGCCTATTCCACCGGCAGTCTCCAGGCCTGCCAGTCCGGATGTGTTGCCGTAGGAAGATGCTTGAAGGTTCAAGCAGTACTTGCCTCGGATCACCACGCAGAGAACCCGGGTTCTTGTTTGTCTGGTGTCGTCCAGATGTATTCGGCTCTCTTACAGGTGGCCAGGTGATGATGGTCACTTCCAAGTTCACATCCTTCCTAGAGCCTCCTAATGCTGCCTGTTTTGCCTCTTGTATCACGGGCACAGCTCTGCAGAGAATCTCACTCACAATCTGGTTGATGAGAGACATAGATCAGCAACTAGCGTGTTTTCTTAATACGGTTGTAGTTTACTTTTCCTGCTTCCAAAAGAAGCCATAGGCGCCTACATTTTCTGTCTACACACCAGATGTTTTATTTTTTTCCAAGTAAAACGGAGTATTGTCAAGTCTGTTTCATGGGTCGGGGACTGTTTGTAGTTAATTTGGCACAGAGAGGGAAGATGAGCTTTGGGATTCTACCTGCAGATCGTCCAGCCCGCTGCAACCCAGGGTTAATAGAGAAACAGACAGACATCCTGACCACTTGTCCATGGAGTAGTATTGTTCCCTCTACCACTGCCTTATAGGGAGCATTTTCTCCAAGTAATTGACATCCTTGGGCCCACACAGTCATCGTAGAGATGAATTTGTACATTGACAACACAGTCTCCGTATTTTTATCTGGCTGCTCCAGAATGAAATGTTGGCCGCACTTCTCTGCTCAGACAGAATCTCTGATGAGATTTGCTCTCATGTTCACAGCCTTTTAGGCCCACTCTTAGCTTCCAGCAGCTAAGCTCTTCTTAACTCAGCACTGGGAACATCAGGACGGTTCCCAAGTGTATCATTTCTATTTGTCTTGTGCTTATGGCTTTGCTTTTTTTCAGTTGGGTTAAAGACATCTTTCAAAACGTCGGTAGATGTTTTTAAAATTACATTAACAGGCTATTTCTACTTGGCTACTTTTCCGAAGCCCTGTGCCTATCTGTGTTACTTTTTTCTTTTAATTGTGTACTTTGGAGTCTCTGTACAGATACAAAAAGAAATTGGTCTGTGGTGTAGGTTGCAATAGATCCAGTTTCACTGGCGGGGAGCCATGCTTATAGACACACTCAAAATATTGCTCTTCAAGCCATAAATATTTATTGATTATTTGGCCAATTTCGTCATATTTCCCAGGAGCTTTCCAATTTCTGCTGCTTGGGTCCAAGCCTGTCCCTGGACACTTTATACCATCCTATCACCTCTTTTCAGTTGTCCTTTCCTGTAGCATTTAATTTTGTCCCTGAGAATTGTAAAATATCGATGCAGATGGTGCTTGAAGACCCAAAGTAGTATTGGCCAGCATTGTATTGGGTTGCAGATCTTGATGTTGTATAGGTAGCGAGTTCATTTAATTTACCATCTAAACTGGGACACTTTTGAGAGTGTAATGGGCACTGTGAATAATGAAACTAGAATGATGGACATAAACTGGGACTCTCCCAGCAAACGAGGGTCACCCTACCTAGACACTGAATTTAGATGATAATATCCTTTGTAATATCTACTCTCAATCACTGATCTTGGGGGTTAGACCATCCAAAGTATGCTACGAAGACCAGATTAAGAGTTTGAAGCAATTCAAGTTCAGTGTGGTTTCCCCCAACCGAGTTATATTTTTAAATGTGTTTTTGACGCATAATATAATATTTCTCAGAGCCTGAGAAACAACTACAAATCAACCTCAAACAAGTCCACTTCAGGCATTTGAAACCTCTTGGTAGCTTTGGGTAGCAATGGTAAGCTGTTGAGTTTTGCTTTGCAAGGTTCTGCAGAGGAACTGTAAACTTTCTGCATGTAGTGTGTGTGTGTGTGTGTGTGTGAGAGAGAGAGAGAGAGAGAGAGAGAGAGAGAGAGAAAGAGAGAGAAATGAACTTTTGAGTAGGGGAAAATGTCATCATTACACAAGTGAAGACAATTAACATTTTTGCTTTGTTTTGTTTTAATGCCCGTCCAAGATGAGAAGTTTTACTGATGGGATCAAAAAGGACAAGAAAAAAAAAGAGGTTTTTGGGTACCATTAAAGTGGGTAAAAACAAAAAGTAAAAAGCAAGCCCTCGGTGCTTTAGGAGAGGAGGAAAGGAATGGTGGATTCAATTGCAACATCCCTTTTGACTAAAAAGGAAGAGACAAAAAAAGAGGGCAGGGAAAGAGTATGAACGAACTCATAAAGGAGCAAAAAGAAATAATTTTAAAAAGGGATGCAAGAGTGTACGTGATTATTTCATAGGCTTTTGGATAAATCCTCATAGGGACCCATGTCAGGTGGTCAGGTGGGTGACCTGGGCTTTGTTGTTTCTACTCTTTGCCTGTGGA
This sequence comes from Crocuta crocuta, assembly GCF_008692635.1. Taxonomy (NCBI): domain Eukaryota; kingdom Metazoa; phylum Chordata; class Mammalia; order Carnivora; family Hyaenidae; genus Crocuta; species Crocuta crocuta. The sequence continues at coordinate 4,888,172 of NW_027528872.1, forward strand.
ACCCTTTCAAACCCTTTAAATCCCTCATAGATGCACGGCTGGTCAGGGTAAATCAGATGAAATCTTCCCTGTGTTCCAGATGCTTCCATGGCTAAAAGTGCAGGAGAACCATTGTGTGAATTTATGGAACTATGTGTGGATCAATGATTATTTATATTTTCTGGGCCTGTTCGGCTCTTTCTTCCAACACTTCTTGGCTAGAATAATTTCATGGGTCAGCTTTAGCGAGAACATGGCTATTTCAGAAGCATTGGAAGGGGGCGGAAGAACAGGGAAAGGATTATTTTAGATAGAGAGAACAGTGTGGGATGAATGCCAAAAGTTTAGAGTTAAAAGAAAGGCTTACATAAATATGAAGAAAAATACCTTGATTGTAGAAAGGGAAGAGAGAAGGAAATGTGAGGCCAGGACTCATGTAAGAACATTTTGAATCTCAGGATGAATTTTGCCTTTGAAGGTAGGGAGATTTTAAGGACAGAGAAGAGAAGTGTTACATTGAATAAGCTTCTGAGAGAGGTGATTTTTTTTTTTTTTTTTTTTTTTGGTAGCATTACTTTACCTCCTACTCATACTGTTGTTTGTTAAAACCTCTGTATCAGTTTATCAGAATAGGCGTTAAACCTCAGAGAAGATGACAGAATCAATCAGGTACATATTTTCAAGGTATGAATGGAAAATAAGGAATCTAGGTCAGGCAAGGGCATTCCTAAACCCAAGGAGTGTTTGTAGATCCATGGTTTTTGAAGCATTTAGGAACTCTTACGCTGTGCCAGGTACTGTAACGGCTCCCCTCTGGGTGATGACAGTTTTGTGCTAGGGCAATTCATTACTTCAGCATTCAGGTTTCTAGTAAGAGTGTGTTGTGGAGTCGGATTAAAAAAAAATTTTTTTTTATAGTTTATTTATTTTTGAGACAGAGACAGAACATGAGTGGAGGAGGATCAGAGAGAGAGGGAGACACAGAATCTGAAAAAAGCTCCAGGCTCTGAGCTAGCTGTCAGCACAGAGCCCGAGGCGGGGGTCGAACCCATGAACTGCAAGATCATGACCTGAGCCGAAGTTGGACGCTCAGCCGACTGAGCCACCCAGGTGCCCTGTGGAGTCAGATTTTAAAATAGCCTTCAGAAAACCCAACAGAGGAACTTTTTGGTGGAAGAGTTTCCACGTAATGATCTTCATAGTTTCAGTGAATTCTGTACATTAGGCAAAGGTTGTCATATATCCTTGGAATACTGATTCCATGGATGGAGTATAATGAGGAAACATGAGTGGTAAGGGGAGACTCAGCAGCACAGTAGGAATACATATTGTGTGTAGAGTGAATAGGAGTGTACTCTGGGGGGTGGCGGAGTGGGGGGCATTATTGGTTGGAGAGTCAACAGCTCTGGGTTCCAGCCATGGCTTTGTACCTGTTTGTGTGACCTTGGGCGAGTCATTTCATTTTTCTGGATCTCAAGTTCTTCCTCAGTCAAATACATCAGCTGAAAAAGATGACCTGTAAGGCTTCTCTTGAGACTGACATTTTATGACTCTAGATAACATTTAAGATAATTAAGCCTCGGAGGGACCGTAGAATGTCATTCAAGGGGTAGGCAACACGAGGATTATTTTTCTCCTAATCCTCCAATTTTGTTACTCAGATTTCATCACTGGGAGAATTTGGGATACATCTGTGAAGGTTAATAACTTCCGCGGAGAGAGGTGTCAGGGACCACTCCTGGCCTTGTTTTGTGGTCGGAGAATCCAGGCACATCGTCTCAGGGTGACACTGGACCAGGAGTAACACCTTCCTCTTGGTCCCCCTCCATCAAACGGCTTCCTTGTTCCATCAGCCTTTGCTACAGTTGCAGCGGAAGGCAGCTCCGGTGCGGGGTCTCATCTGGAGGAAGGAGATGTAGGTTAGGGGTCCGGTAGGTGAGGCGGCCGGCCCAGCTGCATCCTCAGGGCTGAGCATGTGGTCTGAGCCGTGAGCTTATTTCGTCTACGCGGCCGCTTCCCCGTGCGCTGCTCAGTAGGTAAACAGTCCCCTCCTGCAGCAGGAATGCGCTCTGCTGAAAGCCACCTCAGTGCCTCTTCCTGACATACTCAGCGAGTCAAGGCCCCTGCCTCCTGTTTGTACAGAGGGAAGGGCCCCGGGCCCGCTTGCTCCTGGCCTTTCACGGGATGGTGTCTGCGCAGCAACTGGCTGACCCTTCTGCGGGCGCAAGGCCGTCCGGCAGAGTCAGAGCCAGACAAGACACCACCTGCTTCAGTCTCCGCAGCCGTCCAGGAAGCCGCAAGTGTGTGTCGGGGTGTGGCCCGCACAGGCGGCCCCGCTTTGCAAAGGCTGCTCTTTGCAGCCATGGAAATGTTGCCTGCACACAGCTGTTATCTGAAAATCATTTTCTTTTTCTTTCTTTCTTTTTTTTTTTTAAAGTCAACACCTCCCTGCTTTCCTTTTTTTAAATATATTTTTTAAAATATTTACTTCAGAGAGAGAGAGAAAGACAGAGCATGAGCAGGGGAGGGGCAGAGACCGAGAGGGAGATACAGAATCGGAAGCAGTCTCCAAGGCCCAAGCTGTCAGCAGAGAGCCCGATGCGGGGCTCGAACCCACAAACCGTGAGATCATGACCTGAGCCGAAGTCGGACACTCAACTGACTGAGCCACCCAGGTGCCCCTGAAAATCATTTTCTTGATGTTACTTCTACATTTTGAGAAAGGCCTGTCACAGCTTGCCTTTTCTGTCAGCAGCAGGCACCTCAGAGTGTCTGCCAGTTTGGGGAAAAACAAGAAAAACCGCCCCTGGTAATATAAGGTAGACTTTACCTACTGGTACTTACGTAGGCATGGAGTCTACTCATCTTGATCCTTTTGCTTTTTTTTTTTTTTTTCTATTAGTTACTAGGTGCTAACTTATTAATGTGTTAAGATATTGATGTGCCAGGGACCTCATTATTTTACCCTAATCCCCACTAGCCAAGCTAAGCATTATTTCCATTTCATAGATGAAGAAGCTGAGAGGTCAGACACCTTGCCTGAGCTCACACAGCCGGTGACTGTAGGGGTTTAGATTCAGACTCACGGACTCTGAAGTTCTGTGTCTGCTGCCTCCAGAATCCGCAGAAATATTTGGATGTTTATTGCACCTGGGGGAAATACTACAGTCTGTCTGGGCTTATTACTGACCAGTTCACTTCATACTTGGGTATCCTTCGGCAGCAAAGTTTACAGGGAGACACATGACCTCGCCACATTTGAGGCTCGAGGTAATTCTTTGTGTTCTTAACATTTTCCAAATGGGGCAGGGCAGGCAGTGATCCTAAGGTTTCCTTCCCTAGTTTGCATGGTAGGTATGTCGCAGAGTTAGAGCGTGAGGTTGTCTTTCTCCAAATCTCCTCACATTTCCATTCAGCCACATATATTTTCACTATTTCTATGATACTTTGTAAAGACCTGGCACGTTCATGTTACTCATGATAGTAATGGTAATGACCGCTAGCTCGAGATCAGAACTGCCAATAGGACACCCTCTTCTCTGTTGCTAGATATAGATTTCTTCCACATATTTTATATGTAGTTGGTGGGTCCCACACACTTGGCTCATGATTGAGCTCTGAGTGGGTTTCACTGATGACGCTGATACAGGATCTGAAAAATCCACCTAGCTTTCCAAGATGCCAGCTCACTGGCCAACTTTTAAGTAGGATGGCAAGTTAGTTTTGTCCTCAAGAAGTAAAAACAAAATGTGAGTTATTACTCCGTAGGCTTCTAGACAGATCAGCAGTTTCCCTCTGGGGTGGGTTGACCTTGGACTTTGAGAAATACATTATTTTGTCCAATATAAAGAATTTTGAAAAGAATTCCTGTCCCACCTGTTTTTCTGTGTTGAGATATATGATCTACTGTGCCTCTGTTTACCAATTTTTGCAAATAAGGTCCATTTTAATGACTAGCAGAAACTTCAGGTAGCTGGAGAAAAAAATCCCCCAAACCTGAATAAACAAAAACCTTTGAATCTCATACTGCATTTTATGGGAAAGAATTGTGCCAAAGAGCCACATATAAGAAATAGTGACGTCTTAGATGAGTGCATTTTACCCCCCTCCCCACCCTACGTTAGTTTCCATTTGGGGCAGGGGCATCTGCTATGGCACTAGGTATAAACACTTGGAGTTTAGCAAAATTATATTTGGTTACCCCTCTAATACAATGTGTTGTTCATTATCAATAAACAGAAGTCCCCTCCCTCCTTGTGTTGGTTGTTCAGGAAGCTAGAGCATTCCAGCTTGGAGTGGACAGGTGGTTACACTGAGAAGTATCCCCTTGGCATGTTGTTGTTTTCTTGGGGCTGAATGCAATCCTAAGTAGCCAGCAGTGCTCTTGGGGAGCTCCGGATCATAGAGATGGAGGAGATGCAAATGGGGAGGAGAAGGTAGTACCCTGATTGTGGCACAAATGGAGATAATCATTTTACGTTTGGCCCTTTTGAACTTCGGCACTGAACTTAGTGCTTGCCAGGAAAATCTAGTCTTGTAAGGCATAACTTCCTGTGGCTACAGAGTGTGTCTCCTTCTCAAACTGGGGTTCGGGCCTTTGGCTTTGTGCTCTCCACCTGTGGGTAGTTTGGGTCAAACCTGAGGAGTCTTTGGTCTTACCTTTTCCTGGTTTGAATGTTTTCTGGAATGAAAACTGGGCAAGTCCACTTATAGGTGGTCATCATTTATGTTGTATTGCCTGGGGTATGAGAATGAGGATACCTGTGTCTCTTTCTACTCCGGGCTGCCATATTATCGTCACATCTCTGCACCGTCTCTGTACTCTTCTGAAAGGAGGGTGCTCGCTCGCTCGCAGTGAGTGAGCTGGCTCTCATTGGGAGAGAGTGAGAGAGTTAATGAGTTCAGGTTTAGAAAGTATTCTGGAGTCATTGGTGATGCAGAGAATGTTATTAAATTAGTGGGAGAGGTGATAGAGAGTTGCAGTACTGAATACATAGGAACTAAGGGTGAGTCATGTATGTGTGTACAGGAAATGCATCCTTGATTTCACGTAAGATCAAGGGTTCAGTGTTACACCTTCCTTGCCTCCCAACCAAACGTTCTTCAAAACTACCCGGTGCCTGTGTTTGGTCTTTGTGCGTATCTGGGCTTCAGTTTGGAGAAATGAGAGAAGTAAAACTAATACTTATAGAGCACCTACTATGTGCCAGACATGGGGCAGGATTTGCACAAATAATCCCCTTCCTTAAACAACTTTGTGAGGCTGGTGTTTTAATCCCCATTTTGAAGATAAGACATTGGCTCTCATAAACGTTTAGTTCGTTTTCTGAAGGCGGTAGAACTTTCACAAATTTGAGCTTAGATCGTTCTAATTACAAAGTCCTACCAACTTAGAATCTGTTGGGAGAGCAAATTTGCTAACATTCTTATCAGAAGCTTTGATTCTTGGAACATCCTTTTGTGCTTTATACTCTTTTAAGCTCCTCATTATTATCAGGGTAAGGAAGAAAACATGCAGTAGATTTGGAAATATCTACCATCAGGATGTGTAATATAGAGAAAGCAAAAAAAAAAAAAAAAATAGTTCCCAGAGTTTTCACTGTGCATTTTCAAATTCAAAATGCACAAATGAAAAGTAGCTAACTGAATTCACCAAACTCCCATACAGAACTGGGGCTTTGGCCCCCGTTTTCCAGATTGGGAAATCGAGGAATGAAGTAGGAGCTCCACCCTCACTTGAGAATTCTCCAGGGAGGGGATGTTCAGAGGTACAAGTCTCGGCCTTGAGGCCACTTGATGCAACAGGAATGTTTGTAGATAAATAAACACACATGGAATGAATCAATGTCTACATGGCGGACCTGGCGTTAACCTCTGTCTGATTCAGTTGGAGATTTTTTTTTTAAAAATCAAGTATCTGTTTCTTTATTTTTCGCTTTCTGAAGCCTTCTCTTGGGGAGCTTTGTGGCTTTTCCATGCCCTTACCTATACTCTTCTGCGATGGATGGGCTAATGGGGAAAATGTGAAATTACAGGTTGGCTTCAGCATCTCCAAAGATTTGGGGTGCTGGATGAACAAAACAGCGATTTTGGTTTTTTTCAATGAGATTGGGCCCTGGCGACTTGCCTCTGGGTTCAAAGGGTTTGGTCATGTTGTGCTGCTCATGGATGTGCTATAGACAGTGAGTGAAGAGCAAAGATGAGTCCAGTCTCTGGTGGCCCTCAGCTGCCTTGCTTTCTAAGAAGAGAATATTTTCAGTGTTTATAGGTAAACCAATTCCAAGGACTTAATATTTGAATTTCTAAAAGGTAGAGGTGCCTGGGTGGCTCAGTCTGTTAAGTGTCCAACTTCAGCTCAGGTCATGATCTCATGAGTCCAAGCCCTGCGTCGGGCTCTGTGCTGACAGCTCAGAGCCTGGAGCCTGCTTCGGATTCTGTGTCTTCCCATCTCTCTCTGCGCCTCCCTTGCTCATGCTCTGTCTCTCTCTCAAAAATAAACAAAACATTAAAAAATAATAAAAGCTGGTGCAAGATCAGCTCCTCCTACGCAAACCCGTCATAAGTCTATTTGCAAATCTTTTCAAAATTCCTGTCTGTACTTCTGGACCCTCAATGCACTGCACCCTTTTTAGTAATTGTATTTGGTTCTTCTGTTTGTCAGGTAGATTTGTTTATGCCACAGGTTTCTTCCCCTAATCTTAAAACCTATATCTATATCTTCTATCTATATACAGATGCGTGCACGCGCGCGCGCGCCCACACACATACACACACACACACACAGACACATTCTCTTTTTCCCATTTCTCATCTGAGTCAAAGGGAGGGGATTTACAGTTAGGTTGCTCCATAGAAAATAATGTTTGTTCCCAAATCGCAGTCTGTCATTCATTATGTGAGTTATAATGATGTCCCTCACTGCAGGCGTCATGGGGTCCTGGACGAGCAGGGTTGAGGTGAGCAGGCCCTGGGTTTGAATTCAGACTTTCTGCTGGCTAATTTGTCCTTAGGCAAAGTGTTGAACTTCCCTAAGCCTTGCTTTTCAAAAATGATCCTTACAATGGAGACCCTAATAAAGAGTTTTCAGGGCTATTGTAAGGATTTGAGGTGATTCCTGTAAAATGCTTTTCTACTGCCCCAGGTAGTACATGGTATTTTTCTCAGTACATGGTATTTTATCATTATCTCCCAGGCCACTGTGCTCTGCACATATCTTCACTGCTGACAGCGCTCTTATTACTTCAGTGGTTGTTAAAACTGTGGTTTCTGTTAACCTGGTTACAGAAAATTTTCCACTCGACACCCCCATAACCATTGGGCCTGAGCAGTCCCTGCGGCCGGTCACAGTATTTCCCTGCACTCACGCATACTTACCAAACTTGAGGTAGGACTTTGGTCACGTTTCCAACTCAAAAGCTTTTTCAGGCTTTGCCCTTGCCTCATCAACAGGGACGTTTCTTGGAATTGTCATTATCGGGGCATAGAAGTATTTTAACTGCCGAAGGACTCTCTTCTTTGCCCTGGGATCCTTTCTTTCCTTGGGAGTGACCTTAGGCATCCCAGGTCTGGGACAGAAACTCTTCTACCTGTGTGTACAGCAGGCCAGGGGGGAAGCTCACTCCTCCCTGTGAGGGTCCAGGCCAGCGGATCTATTTGGCAAACCTCCCAAAGATCATAAGCCTCAGGACTTGAAAAAGCCCACTGATCTTTCTCTCCTCTCCACACCCCGTCCCTTCTGTCCCCCCTGCAAAGCCCTGTCAGACCTTCCTACTTCTAGCTGACTTTCCCTAAAGTGCTTCGCAGCTGACGACGTCTGTAGGAACCGTGCAGCTCTGGGCTTTGCCACTTGCCCATTGCAGTGGTTGATTTAGAGCCAGAATCTGGCACCTAGAAAAGGGGATCCTGTGTCTTTAAACAGCTGTGTGCCAGTGTGTGTAAATGTGCTTGCTAATCCAGTGACTAATTCAGTATATTGTAAAGCAACAGTGAGCAGGCTGCCAAGGCAGGGCTGTATCCCAACTGGAGTGGGGTGTAAGGCTCAGAGAATATTCTTCCTTGAGTTCTGCCACACCACCCGTCTCTGGAATGAAGTTGAAATTTCATGTGTCTGTCCCCTGCACCAGGCTCAGCACTTGCCTTCTCCTGGTTCCTGTCCTGCTCTTTCCCCCGCCCCCCCCCCCGCCCCCCCTCCCCCATTTCCTGGGTCAGTTTATTTACTCATCTGAGGGTGGAGCCCGTGCTCATTCTGAGTCAGGGCCACAGAGCCAATCAGAACCGCTCTGGGGCATTCCAGGGGACAGAACTCATGATCCCTCTCGGAAAAGAATTTTCCAAAAGATCTCTTTTGGTCACAGTGCTGTGACTGCACCTTCTTTGGTTCATGTCCAGTGAGCCCTGGCCGGGTGTTTGTTTGCCCGAAGCCCTGTTCTCTCTGCCCTTCCTTTGTCTCCCTCCAGGGGTTGGGAGAGAAATCTCCAGAAAGCACCAGGTCTGATGGAGATTTCTTTCTCTTGAAAGCCTTGTAGGATAGGAATCTGAGTGTTTGGGCAGCATCTCCTGGGGACATCTTGGGGTTCGGGGAATGTGAGGTGTCCTGCTTGTCTTCTGGAGTCTGTGGCCCTCCCTCTCAGTCTCCGTAGTAGTGGCTCTGGAAGTTGTAGACACCGCATGTCTGCCTCTGGAAATGGACCTTGCCCAGCCTCTCCCGTGGTCTCCAGAGAGCAGAGCCTATCCGTCATCTCAGAAGGCTTCCATGTGGCAGAGTCCCAGCCTGTCCATCTTCCCTTTCTCTATAATGCCATCCATCTGCCATTGGAGTTGGCCTTCACACCTTGACCACCCCCCCTGCTGTCTCTCACCCCCTGCACACAGGACATCAGCAAGCTGTTTCCTGCCCTCTTCCCCAAGGCTTCTGGAGCGCAGCCACATCACTTTGTCTCCATTGCAAAACCTTTGGTCTTAGTCATTGTTGTATCGCTCGTCATGAGATGTGACTATGTGGCTATTGCTTGGGTGCCTATGTGAGGTTCGTTTCCCCCGCTAGAAGGGAAACTCCGAGTGAAGGGTCTGTGTCTTCCCATCACCCAGCCATTGCTCGACTCATAGCAGGTGGCTCCCTAGCTCTTAAAAAAATATGATTTATTAAGATGGAGATTTAATTCCCATAATATAAAACTCACCATTTTAAAGTGTGCCGTTCGGCGGTTTTGAAACATTCACAGAGTTGTAAAGCCATCACTGATATGTAATTCTAGTACGATTTCATCCCCCCTGAACAAAACCCCATACCCATTAGCAGTCAGTAGCTCTTTTTGCATAAGGAAATGCCAGCGAGGCTGCCCAGCAGAGGAATGAAGAAGTGGATCCAGGTATCCTGATAAGAGCCCTGGCTACTGTCCCCCGGTGATACAAGCACTTGCCTGGGGTGGCTCTCTGCATGTCCGTAGTCTCTATCCCCTGCTTCCTCACCAGGCAAGCCCTAGCTTTGTTCTGGTGGCTCACTGGTTAGGTTCCACCGTGCAGTGAGCCAGTGGATGTCTGGGCAGAGGTAATGAGTGCTTTAACCAGCTGCATGCAGACTGCTCAGTCTGCGAGCGGAGGCTGTGGTGGCTGCAATTTCCTAATGGCTTCCTGATGAGGGCTGTGCATCTCCGTCTCCCTTTCCCACCTGACGCAGGCAGACAGAGAGTGGCTCCTGCTCCCTCTCCCTTTTGCATTGATCACTTTCTCTCTGCTCTCCACCTATTGGCCTATCATACCCATTGATCTGGAGAGCCGGTCTGCCTGGAGACTTCTCAGCCTCTGGGATTTGCCACCGGGAGAGGCATCCGGTGCTGTCTGCTCCAGGCTGGTGTGGGCAGGACTCTGGGGCAGCAGTGGGCTTGTCAGAAGGTTTGGGGCCATTAGGAGAGGCCTGTTCTGAGAGGAGAGAAACAAACAAACCAACAACCCGTGGAGCCTGAGAGATCACAACTAAAGATTTAGATCTTTCCCTAGATCCTTAGCTCCCTACATTATAAATGGATTTCATTTAGAACTGGAGTTGCTTGTGTTGCTTTAGGAGATGGCCTTTTGAGTCAGACATATGGCCTCATTAATTAGAAGCATCAGGCTCAATGGTCAGGCCAATGCCCTTGATTTTCTGTTCTGGCTTTTTCAGGGGTGTTTGTTGTAGTCCCTTAACCCGATCGGCAGACCAACGGGACTGGAATGTTATAGAGTCTTTGAATGGTATGATGGTGATCTGTGCTCCTTTCAGTGCTTTTTAGGTCAAGGTCAACAGGTCACTAAAACTAAGTGCTGCCTTCACTCCGGATTAATAGGAATAGCACCCTTAAATTTTAAAGCTGTTACACACGGCGGTATCAACGCAATTGAAGTTAGGCATTGAAGGTTGCTTGCTCTAGGGTTCCTGGTATTCACCTGGACTGTCTGCTCAAAGGAAACGCTTCTATAGAGCCCGACCATTGGTACTGAAAACTTACAGCCTGGGGTGGGAACAGGGGGCATCACCATCCTGTCATGTTTATCAGATCTTTGGATAGACTGTTCTTCTGTGATTTTTAGGAACTTGGGCAGGAGCAGTGATTGTCCAGAATGATGATACCAGTGCTTGATAGTGGCAAAGTTATGTGGGACACCGTCTCCCTCCCAAGTCCACTGCTACAAGTCAACAGCAGTGATGTAGAGGGGGAAAAAAAAAACCGGACAGGGAATCAAGAGGTCTAGTATTAGTAACCCTGTGACCAAGGGCACACTGATGTCACCTCCCTGAGTTCCATTTTCCCTGTCTGTAAAAGAAAGGGTTTGAGCTGGCTGACATCTAAAGGCCCTTCTAATTCTGAGTACCGAGAATCATGTAGGACCCCTGAGCAGTGACAGAGCTCGGCCCCTCCTCCCCTCCACGAACAGCCTGCTTTTCATTCATCTTGTAATTACGTCGAGTTGCCAGGAAGGATAACATCCCTCTAAGGAGTTGTTAAAGTTTTATAGCAAATTCTATAAATTCCTCTTTCCTGCTTTTTGGCCCCAGATAAGGCTTTACATATCCTATAGTCATAGTGAGGTCAGTATAGAGAAGCAGAGACCAGGAAAAGTGTGAACACACAAGTGGAGTGAATGGGATACTTACTGTTCAAGGCCATAAAAAAGGCCAAAGTTGAAGATATAGGGGCCAAAATTATAGATTAGGTAGATCTAAACAAACCTTGGAGTGGCCTCAGATGATAGGTTTAGCAGTGAACCTAATGGTTTAGGGAGAATACCCATAATCCCTTTGAAGCAATCTTTCTGGGTCCTAAGTACCTCCTTAGCAGCTCAGGGAACTGGAGCTGGTACTCTGAAATTACTACCTAAATCCCTCAAAGCAATAGGATTTCTGATCCCTCATTAGGGACGTACAACTGCATTTACTAAACCGAGTGCAGCCCTTATTTCATGAGTTGTTGAATCCATTAAGCCTGATAGTATAAACTCCAGATGTGCCATGTTAGGGCAGCGCCATCAGTTTGGGGTATGTTTTATTCAGTGCACTGGCATTTTAGAAGACTGATAGGTCTCGGGAAGGGCTGTTTCAGGCACTTGCCAAACATACTATGGGTGGGAACTTTTGCATCGCCCCTGATGTCAGCCCCGCTTCGGGATGAGAGTGCGTGTCTCTGCCTGCTCCCCATTGCTGCTGTGCGGCTGCCATGTGGCTCTCTTGACTTGCACCGAGACAGTTCAGCAGAGCCCTTGGAGTAGAAGGCAGTGTTGAGCTTGTTGGGAGCACAGGTGGAGAAGTCAAGGACCCGGTGTTTGAATGAAGTAGTGGATCAGGTTAGGTGGCCCACGCACCCACCTCCATCTCCACAATCCGGTGTGTTTCAGGTGGTCAAGTGTTTCGTCTGGGTTTCCGTCTCCACCCTCTGCCTAGAAAGAAAGATGTACAGGAGTGTTTGTGTGTTGTAGTACATGTTATCTTAGCCTGTAATTCAAGTTTCTTAGACCACCCTCGGGTGGTCTAAAACCTGGGCGTCTTCTGAAGTCACCGAAGAGGGTGTGGGGTGGCGAAGGAACACAACGCATCACTTTTAACCATTTGTTGTTCGCTCTGCCTACAGCCACATCCAGCACCTGTCTGCCCCCTGCTTAAGCTTTTAAATTCCAAAACATTGCCCCTAGTTCCATGTGAATGTGATGACATTACCTGGGATAGTCTCAATGACACATCCTAAGCTATTTAAATGAAAAGGAGGAAAATGATCTTACTATTCAGGTTCCTTTCTGCCTACTTCGTGTTGGTTTTCTAGGAGTAAGGAGGGGAGTTGATGGTAGGAGCTTGTAGGTATGAATGGGAAGTGTGTATTAAGACTCCTCAGGGAATCTGTGTATTAAGCCATCAGTTTCTTGCCTTTGGGAGATACCAGCTTTGCACTTAGGATTCTGTTTTTTTTTTTTTTTNCACTTAGGATTCTTGAGGCTGTAAGGTTGGACTGGATCAAGAAGGTGCCGTTGCTGGCCACCTGTTGCTTGTGGATGCTGAGGGCTGTCTGCGGAGGGGTGCAGCGGGGTGACTGCCCACAGGGCTCATTCCTGTATCCCTACCCCTTCTTCCCTGGCTCAGCTGTGTTTGTGTTCATTTCGGTGTCTGTGACAGGCTGATGTGACCACTGCTAGTCTTCTTCAGCATGTCTCTTGGAGGATTCAGAATGTAAGTAACATAGTAACTATTGTACACCTGAAACTAATATAACGCGGTATGTTAATTATATTGGATTTAAAAGAAAAGAAAAAAATTAAAAGAGAGGTGGAACCATTAAAAAAAAGGAATATAAGTAACAAGGGAAGGATTAAAATTGATGATCACTCCAAAGTAATTTTAGAGCAGAAGATGACCTTTCCAGAAAAGAGAGAGACTATTTGAAGGGGCTGAAATAAAGGGGAAGTAGAGATCTTCATGAGACGTGAGACACACATATCTGTGTATTTGAGATCCTCGCCTCCTTCTGCTAGCTCCAGAGGAGTGAGGAGGGAACTGTCTTGCAGAAAAGCTCTGTTATGAGTGCCTTGAAGCATGTGTACTGAACAGATCTGGTAGGACTCCTGGAACCTGGATGAGTTGACTCCCATGTACTGGCCAGGCTTCCCTGGACATCCCTACCTTCCTTTGACCTCTGTAGAGAAAGGCCTTCATTGCTTTGGCCTGAGCTGAACAGCAGTTACATGTATGAGCTACCCCTTCTCAGCGGTGGCTGTATTTTAGCAAGTAGGCAAGCAAACTTCTTCACTTGGCAAGAGAGATCCTTTAGGCTAAGAAGAAACTATGCAAGCAAAAAGGAGCCCGTTATAAGCAGGCAACATTCTTGGTGACCTCATCTTCCTCCCAGCTCGGGTCCAGTTGGAGCCCTGCGTACAGGGCAGACTTCCAGTTCCTCCTGTCTGGGACTAACAGTGGCAGATATAAATAGACCAAGACTTTGTCTGTAGCCATTGTTCCCTAACAGCCCATTGTTTCTGGATGCAAAGTGGCTGTAGCTCCCTCTCTCCCTTTTTCTCTCTCTCTCTCTTTCTCTTTCTCTCTCATTCCCTCCCTCCCTCCTCCCTCTCTCCCTGCCTTCCTTCTACCCCGCCCTCTCCGGGTCTCTTTCTCTTTTTGTGCAGAGATCTGAATCCCAGTTCTCTGGGATTCCTTCAGCTGAATTCCTTCAGCTGTCTTTGCACTTGCCTGGCACGAACTGGTTGTATACTGCGCAGATCATCTGAAAGTTGTAGCCTCAGATTTTGACTTCAGCAAAACTTCTGTCCGAGTGTTTCCATGTTATATCTGTGCTCCAAGTGAGGATATGGGGGTCCAACAGTGGTAAAATCAGGAGGACTTGTAACTGGTTGAGCAGCTGCACCCAAAGGGTCTTGATGAATGTGTCAGTGTCAGAATGATGCATGGTGTCTGGTGTTAGGGGGCTCAGGACTTGGTCATTGCCTTCTCGACATTTTTACTGGGGGCTCAGATTGGAGCAGGACGCAGAAAGCATACTTACTGAACTACACGTGGCACAGAGCTCGTAGAGTGAGGACAGATTCATGATATAAAAGTGATCTCTGCACGTGGAAACATGGATTGAAACAAACGAGGTCAAGTTCAGTATGGATAAATATGAAGCCTGACACTGAGGTTAATAAGATTCAGTCAACGGGTGCAGAACTGGCTGAGCTTCAGTCCCTGTGGAAGAGAAGGCCTGGCAGTGCTCTCTGAGTGGCCTCACAATGTGGCTGTTGGAAAACTCAGTGGCCGTCTGATCCACAGAGGTGCACGGCGTAGGGTGATTGTGTCATTTTCTCCTGAGAAGTATGATGTTGGCCTGGGGATGCTCATGATGCTCTTTAGGAACCGGGGTGCACAAGAATGCTTTTGGGTAGTGGGGGGGGGCAGACATGAAGGGTTGAAGGAGCCACCAAGGAATTTAAAAGCCTGGATAGAGGTGGTGACAAAGAGGTGTTAAAGCAGCTGGTAAGCCAATAGATGAAGAAAGTTTAAACCTGTGTGTGTGGCTTCAACTTACAAAATGAGGGGCCAAGGCTAGAGCTCATCAGAAGGCTGATTTGAGCTCAATGTGTGTAATCATTAAGAAATCATTATTGTGGTCCGGGAGGGAAACCGAGTGGCTCACAAAGGACCAAGCGACCAAATGTCTTAGGAGGTCAGGCGTTGTCCTTAAAGACAGCTGTGGGCCCTTCTGGGAAGCATGGTGATTGGGTCTCCGGTTCAGCCCTACCTCTGACTGTCATTGCTCGTTAGCACACGGTCCCTTGTGGACCTGGGGAGCCTGGGCAGGCTACGTTGGTAGAGCCTATAGCTTCACTGGTTGTGGTTGGCTCATTGAGAAGATTTGTCCCGGTACCGGGCAAATCGACTTACGTATTCTTATTTTTCATTGCGGTTTCCCTGGGTTGAAAGCACGCAATTGCACTGTGTGAATGTGTATGCGTACGCTTTTTTCCTGCTCTGTCCAGATTTATTTATTAAAAGAAAAACACATCTGCATAAAAAAGCCTTAGAACACAGGAAGAATGTCCACTTTGTTTTTCTTTCTGCAGCACCAAGGCATGTGGGGTTTCAGCTTCCTCTGAGGGGTTTTTGAAGACTGGCTTTCATCTCAGACAAGGCTTTTTCCCATTGGAAAAAAACGGTCCTTTTTTGGTTTAAAAAATGTATTTATATAATGTATAAATAAATAAGAAAGTCGAGGGAGAATTTCCTTTTAAAATTGATGGAAAAATGCTGCTTTCTGAACATCATTAATTGGAAGTTGCTGGATCTTCCCAGCCCACTTCCACTCTGCTCTCTGGCCTTTATTCTGGCTTCAGATGTCCCAGTATTTGCTTCCTCTGTGTTCTCCTTTCTTTACCTCTCTTTTCTTTCTCTGCCCTCCTGCCTTCTGGCTTCCCTGGCAGCTCCTCCCCGCCCNCACCCCTCACCCCTGTTCCTTCTAGCCTTTCCCGGGCTAGCCTTCAGCCACTGGAGCCCTCGCTGCAAGAGGCCTGTCTCTGTGTTTGTTTCCTGCGTGGGAGGGAGAGGCAGGCCTTGAGAAAACAGTTCAAAAGTGCAGAAAAACTTTACCTCTTCCAGCCTAAATAAACGGGCTCCACTCCATTTGTTTGCCCAGATTTTTCCTTTGCCCATGGAGAAAACTCCTCATCCTCCACCTTGACCAGGCTGGCCTGCCTGGTGATCCGCACGAGCCCCTCCCCCCATCCCTCTGTTGCCCCCAGACCCAAGTGTCAAACGGGCCCCGAGCCGACGGATTCTGGGTAGGATGTGCGGTAAAGCCTCGAAAAGCCCTGGTGAAGTGGTGTCTCTCTGCACAGGGTCTCAGGGATTGAGGTGCTTTCCTTCTCCAGGAAGAATTTTCTCTATTAACGAAAACGATGGGGGAAATGAAAAGAAATGTCCTTGTGCTCAGCATTTCTGCGTGCCCGGTTTTAACCTCTGCTAATAGGTCTGGGTAGAAAACACCTGGCTTTAGTGTCCGAGGATCTGGGTTTGAGTGCTGGTTAGACCCCCAGACCGGCTTGACCAGCTCAGCTAAGTCGCTCAGGTGTCCCTTGTGAGCCTCCGTCTTCTCGCGTATGTGGTTAGAGATGATATTGCTGGCTTGGTCATACTGGAGTGTGGGAAAAACGTTTTGTAACAGGTGAAATTCTGTTCCAATGACAGTGCTGAAAATTAAGAGGTGGGAGCGGGGCAGGTGAAGTGAAAATGGCCAGTTAACCAGCATCTCTGGCTCTCAGGGCCTGGGGCATCATAAGACCATACGGAAGCTGGAAGTAACGGATGCTGGGATGGTAGCAAGATGTAGGATGACAGATGTCTTCCTGGGTCATCTTGAGTGGGGTTATCCTGTGCCACGTGGGTACCAAAGGCCAGTGGTCCTGTCATGAGGATTTTAGTTTAAGGCAGGCCAGAAGTTTGCCCTCACTCAGAAGTACGAGACGGGAGAAGAGCCAGTAGAATCTCCTCTGACCGTCTGCAAAGCCTTGGGGTTCAGAGGGGTTCTTTCCTCCTGAATAATATGGAAACATGGCTCTGTGTTTTTTCTCTGCCATTTTCATGACAGAGAAGTCACACAGTTTTGGAACGTTCAGGACTTGTAAAATGTGTGATGTGGTGGGAGTCCAGTGTAATCATCGCCCCAGGAAATGATATGAAACACGTGACACCCTCTGTAAATGGCTTTAAATGATCATTTAAGAACTTGAAATTATGGAGCCGGGCCTTTTATGCAGGAATCCTAATCTCCATAGTTCAAACATTCTTTTAAATCGCGAGTGTCATCCGTTTAAGGGCACATGAATGGGGAAAAGTACAGCTTGGGTTTTGGCAGGTTTCAAACCTACAGGAAAGAGTTTTGAGCAGAGAATTACAATTTTGTTTTGTGCCATATCGACTCTAAAACGGTACTCTTAAGATGTGCTGAACACCAAAAGGCAGCTTCGGTGCATTGGATCTTGTATCCGTGAGGTCCTATCCTGGCAGGATGCATTTGAGAGGCTATCGCTGCAAGAAAGACCCCCCCCCGCCTTAGTTTCCCCCCTTAGTCTGCTCTGCTAAAACAAAGAGCCAGATTCATGAGCTGTCCATTTCCAGTGGCCTCTCAGAATCGCATTTTTGCATTAATTTTGTCATTTTCTCAGTTGCTTCCTTGTACCTGGGGAAATGGCCAGATGCCTTCTCCTTGCTGTCTCTTGAAGCATCAGGAAATAAAACTGTACTTTTTTTTTTTTTTTTTGGTCTCGATGTCTTACAAGACACTTTTTAGTTCAGGTCACCAAGAATTTCCTGAGTGCCTACTATGTACTAGGCTCTGGCGTTTTCACACGTATTTAATTGAATTTAATCTAATCCTCACTGCAAGGAGAGGAGAGAATTGTGGGTAATGAAAGAATGCTTCATCTCAGAGGTCTTGGAGACTGTCCCACGCACCTTCACTTGGCCAGGGCTGCTAGGAAAAAAAAAAAAACACAACATGTAATTTAGGAGTCCTTCCACTCATTCAGATATTTCCTCTTTCAGGCCATTTGCCCAATGTTTAGGGTAGGAGATTTGAACTATTCTAAGGAAGGAGCACGAAAATTTAGCTGCAGGACCCAGGGGGCAGTTCTGTTTTCTGGCTCAGATTCTGGAACGGAAGAGCCTCTCTGGGTTTCCCTGAACACCTGGAATTAATTTGGATTTTGCTCTGACTTCGAAACATTTGCTGAGGTGGAGGATGGTGGAGGGGGTAGGAAAGAAATAAATCCAATGATTAAAAATAGCTTTGCATGTCAGGTGCCTGAACGGATTTGGGAACATGCCTGCAATCCCTTTTGTCTGGCAGGTCTGAACTCCGGCGCTGCCGAATTACAACTGCTTTCATTTGTTTTTCCTGCTCCCCTACCATGTAATGGTCAAGGGCTCATTGGAACCATGTGTGAGCCTGGTGAGTCACCAAATCCTCAGGACTTCAGCGGTAATAATGTGTTAAAACTCCTTTTGGGGGATGGGGCAAAGGGGGGATGAAGGGAAGAAGGGAGCGGACTGAAGTCACTTCCTACAGATGTTCAGATGTTCAGAAGTCCTCTCTGCAGGCTTCTTTCCCAGGCCCGGCTGCAGGGCCCGCGGCCGCTCTCCCAGTGCACTTGGGAGCGTGCTTTGCCTCGCCAAGGACCATCTCTTTTGTCCTGAGGCTGGCTTCCTCCTGAGAAGGGGCACCTACCTCTGCGCGGGCACGCCGTACCCACGCAGTGCGGGCTCCCCAGTGGCGGAGCACCTTGGCACAGGAGCCGAGATGCTGTAACCGGAGACTGGCTTGCGTTCTTGGTCAGTCAGGTTATTGGAGGGTGAATTGGGGCTTTTCTGTGCAACTTCTTTCTCCCCTCTTTGGAATGTTTTTGTTTTTTGTTTTGTTTTGTTTTTTAATTGGCCGGTGGCTCGTAGGAGATTGGGTATTAAGAGAAGGGCGGCAGCTGCTGGAGGTCTGTTTCAGAGCTCATGGTGTCCCATTACTTGGGGGTCACGATGGACCATTGGGTAGGGATGGTGGCTCAACAAGGGCATCACGCCATGTGTGCTTGCTGGGGCAGAGTCCTCCTTGTCCCTCACTGCTGTCACATCATTAGGTTTATGACAACAGAGCTGAGGGGGCTGAGGAAGGACGCTGATTTCCCTTCTCTGCACTAACCTCAGCCGGAAGCTTTGTGGATGATACTAGCTCCCTCAGCTGGAAGTCCTGCCTGGCAAGATTCGAGGGCCCGTTACAGGATTTAGAATGAGGAGAGTGGAGGAGATTCCTTTGAGATTCCTTTTCACATTCTTCTGAGATCCCAGTATCTTCACTGGGGGAAGTCCTCTTAGAGACCAGTAACAACTTTCCAGGAACAAGCCACTCTGAAGTCAAGAGTTATCAGGCCCTGGCCACAGCCAGTTTTTTTCTGTTTCTATTGATCTAACAGAGTGAAGGTGCCTGCTTTCCCACACTGGGACTTTCTAGGCAGCTTGGCACTGCCCTTTGGATGCTTCCCAGGAGTCCCAGCCTTTTCTTGCGAAGTTACAGTTAGAAGTTCACGTGGGCATTAACCATTAGGAAGAATGACCCTTGCAGTCTCTGCTTGTAGGACATGTGAGTCAAAGGCACTGGTTTACCATTCCTGGGTTGCGCTCCGCTCTCTCTGATCCAACTTCCTCACTTTCCAGATCATGGTAGTACTGCCTGGAAACAAGTTCTGTAGTTCACATGGGCCAGTAAATAAAATGTAGGCCTAGACGTAAGCACCGTGGAAAGTAATCTGAAGCCTTATTTTCTTTTTCCAAGAGTTTATCTGTCTCACGCAAGCTTTCATATTATCCTTCTTTATCTAGAGAATGTCTTCATGACAATAAAATATTTGTAGATGAAGTGACATGTGGTCTGGGAGTGTGTGAGGAAGGAGATGAAATAGAACGGATAGTGTTTTGATAGCTTTTGAATGGGATTGCATTATATATACTATGCTCTCTCTTTTGGGGTATGTTTGAAAAGTACCATAAGGAAACTTAAAAATGCTATGAGGGATATTAGACCTATTAACGGACCTCTTTGTAGCAGTACACTGATTAAGTGACTTATCCAGTGTGATTATATTAGTGGCAAACCTGAGATAAGAACCCGTGGATTTTGACCGACAAGCCGAGTCAAGCCCCTCGTACATCTTTCCCCCTTGTCTCTGGGGTTCTCTTTCCTTTGGGACTATTGTTTTTATTTCCTCCCTGTATGAACCAGAAGGTTTCTTCTGGATTTCCTTCACTTTAAGAAACATATTAACTCATGAACCTTATATGATGTGCACGATCACACATCAAGGTGACTCAGGGGTGAACACAGACAGGGAAGGAAGCCAGGTTGTCATTTAACCTTGACACTTTGTATGGAAGGAAGGAAGCATCACTGCCCATGGCCCCACAAACAGGGACAAGACTACAGTTGACTCTGTAAATGGCTTTTAATTATGTCTTTATGGGGCTAGTTCTTAAGTTTGTGATTATTTCCTCAAGTGTGTCTAATTTTCAAACCAAGTAATAAAAGTCCAAAAAAAAAAAAAAAAGAAGAAAGAAGGAAATACAAGCCCCAGTTTCTCTCTCTGAGCTGTAAAACTTTTAGTTTCCTTGGATCTCTGATCTACTCCTATTTGCTACAGCAGTGGACTAGAGTAGAAAGAGCTTGGATTGAAGAGTTCAAAGACTGGCTCTGTGGGGCGCCAGGGGGGCTCAGTCTGTTAAGCTTCTGACTTTGGCTCAGGTCATGATCTCATGGTTCCTGGGTTTGAGCCCCACATTGGGCTCCGTGCTGACAGCTGGGAGCTCGGAGCCTGCTTCAGATTCTGTGTCTCCCTCTCTCTTTGCCCCTCCCCCACTCCATGCTGTCTCTCTCTCAGAAATAAACAAACATTAATTTCATGGCTATCTCTTGCTGCCTTGGAGCTTTGTCTCCTCATTTATAAAATGGGGATCCTATGATACCTTCCCGGGACCCTTGGAAGTTTCCTGTGTGATATTGTGAAATAGTGTTCATGGAAGATCTTAGTGGACCAAAAAGCAGCTTTGAGCTGTAAGGCCTGTTATTCATTCTTGGTGTTTCTTTCAGGCTGCTCTTCCTCAGGACAGCACCTGCCACACACAGCTAACTGTCATCATGGTAACTTGCTGGGGTTTGGCCAGTCTGATGGTTGTGCCAGACTGGAATAATGCACCTGGCATTTCTAGTGCTTGGCTTTGTCTTTTATCACCTATCCCTCCAATCCCCGATGCTCCACTTTCTTCTGTAGTTTGAGAACGCTGAGGGGAGAAACACCTCAGGTCAATAAGGCCGTGTCCTGACTTCTCCCAGAACGCACGTCACTTCAGGCTTAGATTCTATGCAATGTGGTTGCTATGAGCCGTTTGGTTTCAAACGACTTAAAGGGATGGTATGAAAAGTCACATGAAAACATCTTGCATGGGTTCTTGGACATCGAACAGCCCTTAACTTTGAGTTGCATAGGAATGAATCGAAACCCTTGTTCTACATTTGACCTATACCATCCATGGGGTGTATATAAGCTCTTGTTCAGGGTCAGGCCACAGTGAAAAATGAGCAGATGTTTCCATGCGTTCAGAAGGCCCCTGGTTCGTTATGCCCTTACTGATTCAAGTAGTGCTACCTGCTCATTTCAGCCTCGATACCGTGCAATCTTGGTAAGACAGAGCTTGGGACTATTCCTTATTCCCTAGCTTCTGTACAACTCTATTCTCCAAAACTTGGGGTGGTTCTTATAAATATTAACCCACATGTAGGGTCCTGAGGGATAATCACTCGGTTAGAAACCTGATATGCTCATAATGTTTTCAGTTTCTAATACATTGTATTTGAAGTCTTCGTTGTATTGGCGTAAGATATCTTCAGGTCAGGTTCTCAGCATTTGGAGACAAACGTGTTATTTAAATTCAAGATACTGCAAATAAACACAAGGCAACTTTAATACTTGTCCATGAAATGCAGTTAGTTCGTTTCTCTGGGGGGGCGGGCATTGATTAATTTCTAGGTGCCTTTCCTAAAGTTAGAAATATTAGGTACCTAATGCAAAAATATCATGATAGGTAATGAGGCAAAATGTGGCAGGAATAACAGATGCCTGCTGGGGCTAAAGCAGGTTGGATTCTCCACCTGTGTAATGATTTCATTATTATTGATCAGTGTAATTATCAGAACTGCTGCAACCACAAGTTAGCAACAGAGGGGGAAATTTTGCATTCGTATTTTATATGAAAAGAGTGTAATATTTGAGACCGATGTCTCCTTTTGCATGTGATTGTTCATCATCTTTTAAACACGGTACCCATCCTGCTAATAAAGACAAGGCTGGCTAATTGTTCACCCACTTATAGAGGAGGTTTGAACTTTTGGAAGTCAGCATTCCACCCGTTTTGGGAGAATAGGTCTGACTTTCCTGTCTCAATCCTTTGGGTCCAGAGGCAATGACACGCCTTCTCCTGAGCTCATCGAGTGCAAATGCAAGTGTCCCAAGTTGGTGGGGTTGGCCTTCGCCAGCCAGCTGAGCCGTGAGCACTTTTTCAAAGGATCCGGCACTTTGTGTCCTGGGCCAGGGGCAGGGCTGATGGGTCCTGTACAGCTGCAGCTGCCAGCATGTGGGCCAGGCTTTCGGAGATGGCAGTGAGGTGGACAGGCGAAAGTAATTCCAGCTGCTTCTCTTGGAGAGTGCAAGCGAGAGCCTGGAAAGGCTGGTTCCCTAACAGGAAGCAGGAACCTGCATGGAGAGTTGTCAGCCCAGCAGCCCTGTGCAGCCCGTACTGCCAGAGTGTGTGGAGTTATAGGAAACAGACTCCAAGCAACCTCTTTCTCAGGCTTTCTGCTGTCATCCTTGGCCTTCACCTCACCTTGGCACCTTCTGTTCAGAAGATGCCTGGGGCCTCCTAGCCAGTCTCCTCTTTCACTTCCAGCTTGCAGCAGAACCACTTTGTCCATTTGGCCTGGCCTGTGTTTTCCACATGTGTTGTCCTGGCCAATATCCGCCATCAGTAAAGTTCTTTTCATTGAATCAGAAATCAGTGGAGGGAACAAACACACAAAACAAAACCCACACAGTTCAACCTCACGAGTTTGTGTTGGACGGGAGTGGAGGGAGGGAAAGTTGATTCACATGTGGACAACACTGAATTCACTAACCATTTGTTGATAGACTCGTGTGTTCTGTCCTGTGCTGGAAGGTGAGGATGCTCCAGTGGGTCATCCCTTTCAAAAATAATGCTCTGGGGTTAAAGAAAAAGTCTCTTTCTCTGAGGTAAAGCTGACCTCTCCTCTAAGTGGAGACATTTCTGGACCTGGCACTTAGCTGTTCTTGGGCGTGGAGAGTAGGGACAAAGGGGCAGCATTGATGTCTTTCTTGGTGACTCATTTGATGATTACTCCATTGTTTGAAGGGCTGGATGTTATGAAATCAACACTTGATCCCCTCCCCCCCATTTTTCCCTCTTAACAATCTGGGATTTTCCATCATTTTGTCAACCTTCCTGGAGGCATGTTGATTTTTCCACTAGATTACTAGATTTTTGGGGGCATGGCCCAGGGTGGCCCAGACTCTCCACTCCCTAGTCCTTCAGATTCACCCACCGTGGCAAGGCCTGGGGAGCAGCTGCAGTGAACCTTCTGTCCTTTCAGGGCAAAGCTGGACCCCAAGCTGTTTCCTGACAGCATCGCCCAAAGCAAACTGGAGGGAAAGTACTGGCTCTCCTTTCTTACAATGTAGTTTCCACTCATTTTGACATTCGGAGGCAATATGTTTGCTCCTTTTTGCAGAGGTCGCCTATTGTCATCTTTTCACTTCCATATTTCCATTTTGTTCAGCCAATAACACATTATGTGTGTTCAGAGAAGTTTTTTAAATGGCCAGGGTTTAGAGATGGCTAGTGGAGGAACTTCTACAGTAGCCGCGCCTGGACCTCAGCCATTGAATAAGTCAGTTTCATATGATACAGTCCAGATTCAGGGTGAGGAAGAGGGCTTCTGGAAATCACTGCAGTAAAGTGTAATCACTGCCTAAAGATCACGGAATGGTTGTTAGGAATTCTCAGGTCATTTCTTTCTTTGTTAGCTTTTATACAGGAACTTGTGCCTGTGTTGAATACAGAGAATTTTTAACTTGAGCCATATTTATGGATCTTTGTTTTGAACCTCTTCTCCAAGTACAAGAGGGATTGGACATAGAGGTAAAAATACAGATGGATTTAGCAAAGGATGACATTTTTGCGAATGTACAGATTTTGATACCTCAAGTCTTCCTCACTACCTACAGAAATCAGGTTTTATAGATAGTACCTTCCATATGCACTTCAACTTTGTCCACTTATTTTATCTGCATCACCATCTACCTACTCAAAGCTACATCATCTTTCACTGCAACTAATGCAATAACCTTTTACCAAATTTTCCCACGTCTATTCATAGTCACCGCCTCAACCATTCTTTACAGAACAGCTAAGGTGATCTTCTCTCTCTCTCTTTTTTTTTTCTCCATTTCTTTTTTTATTGAAACTACACCTAACATAAGATTCACCATCTTAACCATTTTTTAGTGTAACATCACTGGTGTGTGTTATAGACATTTGTGATGTTGTACAGCCATTGCCACCATCTGCCTCCAGAACTCTTTCCATGTTATAAAACTGAAACTCTGTCCCCATGAAACAAACTCCCCCAGCCCTTTCTCCCTCTAGGCTCTAGCAGCTACCTTTCCACTTCCTGTCTCTATGAATTTGACTATTCTGAGTACCTCATATAATTTGTCTTTCTGTGATTGGCTTATCACACTTAGCATAACTTGTGGGTTCATCCAGCTGACTAATATCACATTGTATGGATACACTAAATTTTGTGTATCCGTTCATCTCCGCCATCTCTTGATGGCCCCTTGGGATGCCTCCACATTTTGGCTGTTTGTGAATAATACTGCTGTGAGCCTAAGATACAAATCTCTCTTTAAGACCCTTTTCAACTCTTTTGGATATGTCGAGAACTCCTACATATAAAGGACATATAAAATTACATGTAAAAACTACATGTAAAAACTCCTACATAAAACTCAACAACAACAACAATAGCAAAAACCCCAGCAACTCTATTAAAAATGAGCACAATCTTTGAAAAGACTTTTCTCCAAGGAAGATACGAAAGTGGCCAGTAAGCACATGGAAAGACGCTAAACAGCATTAATCATTAGGGAAATGCAAATCAGAACTACAGTGTGGAGCCACTTCACATCTATCAGGATACCTTAACAGCTTGCACGCTTGTCTGCCCCCTTTCAAACTACTGTCCCTGGGTTTTTCTGCTCCCACCGCATTCATCTTTTTGATACAAAACCAGGCAAAATTTCCCCTCCTCTCCCCATCTCACAACCTTTTTTCTGCTCTTCCCCTTGTCTAGGACCAAGGTCATCAGGATCACCTGGATTGTGTGTTAAAGGCACAGATTTCTGGGCTTCCCCCACCCCCATTCCTCAGAGGTTCTGATTCCGGAGGTGTGGAGTGGGGCCCCATGGTGATGATGCAGCTGGTCTGGGGACCACCTTTAGAGAACTACTGGTCTAGAGTGCTTTTCTTTTTTAAACTAGTATGCATGTTTTAGATCTCAGGTCACGCATCTCTCTTCTAAGGGAGGCTCTTTCTGATTCCTCCGGGCTTGCAGGAATTTTTGTTTTATGTTAACATCTCATCTCCTGCTTCTCCTTTGAAGCCCTTATTGACATATTCGAATGTTTAATGCTGCAAGTAGTTTTTATAATGACCAAATCCCCTGCCAGAATCTGATACCCAGCTCTAGGAGGGTAAGGATCGTTTCTCTTTCTCTGATTCCTTACATATCACAAGTGCACAATTTTGTCAAATGGATGAATGTTATTTCCTCTTCATAGGTAACTGAAAGTATGTAGTCACATTAATACTCTCAGTGAATATGAAGTGTGAGTAGGGACTCTGAGTGAATTAGTAAAGCTATACAGAAAGAATAAGCATTTTTTTTGGTCCAGGATGCAGATCATTCTAGGCAAGAGTCAGGTTTTTTTTTGAGGGGAAAGCCCCCCAAATTTTACCTGCCCTGGTGAGGATGTTAGTATAGTTATTTCTCAGCTTGCCTTCTCCAGACTATTCATGTCATATTATATTTTATGGGTGGTTAACTACCTATTCGTTTTTTTAAAATTGAGATAAAATTGGCATATATTAGTTTCAGACGTACAATATAATGATTTGGTATTTGCATATATTGCTTAATGATCACCATGGTGAGTCTAGCTAACATCCATCGCCTGTGTGGTTTTTACTATTCAGATGATACTTTTTTTTCTTACAGATATGGAATGTGCCGATGTCCCCCTATTAACTCCAAGCAGCAAAGAAATGATGTCTCAAGCATTGAAAGCTACTTTCAGTGGTTTCTCTAAAGAACAGCAACGACTGGGAATTCCCAAAGGTATGTTTTGTTGATGGAAAAAGAGACGGGACCAGACTTTTAGGTGAGGTCAATTTTCTCACCTATAGCATGAAGATAGACATGATTACTAACCGTACTTGGGTCAGCATCTTCATGCAAATGCTTCCCCATCTCCCAGGTTTGCCAACTGCCATCTTGGTGTTAGGACAGTGGTTCCCAAATGTGTTTGCACAAGATTCAGAGTCTTCAAAGAATCCGTGGCCCACGCCATGTCTCAGACCCATTAACATGCAAGTCTTGGTAGCATCAGTATTTTTGAAGCCTGTCAGGCAATTCCAGAGCACAGACAAGCTTGGAAAACATAGCCTTAGAGCCATTCTGGGCCATCATTGGATGAACTCAGTGAGCTACATTCCTTGGAATTTGACTGATGGCTCTTTTCTTTTCCATGTACTTTGGTGAAATGTGTTTATACTTGGGTGTTCTCATCTGAAAGGGTTTATTTAGGAATGTAAGGGGACTGGAGTTGTCAGAAAGGACAGATGACTGGAGAACACTTAAGCCTTCAGCAAGCAACATTTCCTGAACAATTGAGAGCAGAAAGAATACTTTTCTGTTGAGTAAGAGTAACACTGTCTATTGCTTCCAGCCCAGTCAGACCCACATCTTAGATTCTGTAAATGTACCTCCAGACCTTTTCTCATATATATCCTACTTTACCACAGCCTCAGCTGATAGCCATGTCCAACATCTTAATAGGAACATAAAGCAGAATATTCACGAAGTGAATTCTGACCGCTGGCTTTTCCAGCATCTCATAAAGTCATCTGCTAGTTTGAAGGGGGTGACCTTGATGGCAGGTGTGTGGTGAGCACCACAGCCTGCCACCTCTAAGTGCCATGCTGATGGATGCGTGTTCAACCACAGGCCACGCAGGAAGAGTACGTACTGTCTGTTCCCTGATGCTGTTCCACCCTTGCAGGCTATCTGGTGTAATGAACACAGGCACCTGATCCTGTTGTTATTAGCAACTTCGGCATTAGGATTAGCAACAATGACTTACTGTCTCTGTGAATCGGAGAACATCCTCAGATCCTTTAATGTCCTCCCTGAGGATTGGGCAAGCGGTAAAATGTGACCTGCTGGATCTCCATCTGCTCTCTTTCCTCAGACCCCCGGCAGTGGACAGAAACCCACGTTCGGGACTGGGTGATGTGGGCTGTGAATGAGTTCAGCCTGAAAGGTGTGGACTTCCAGAAGTTCTGTATGAATGGAGCAGCTCTCTGTGCGCTAGGGAAAGACTGCTTTCTCGAGCTGGCCCCAGACTTCGTCGGCGACATTCTGTGGGAACATCTTGAGATCCTGCAGAAAGGTAACGGTGTGGGGGCGGGGTGGGGTTGCTGCAGCAGTAGGTGGGGGACCATACCCAAGGGAGGGGTATCTTGCCACGATCTGTGAGGGCCCTCTCAAGGTCTGTATGGGCTGCGGAGACACGTCAGGCTGGCATGTAGCAGGTGCTTAATAAATGTTAGTTTCTTTTTCTAATACGTATTAGGGGTTCAGATTGTAATAGTTTGCAAGATCACACTCTAGAAGCTTCTCACTATGCAAAATTCTGATCCAAGTCCTTATCTTCGACTCATGTTCTCTTCAAGCAGTGTCTGTCGCCAGCTCCAAGACAGATAGTTGTTTTCCTGTTGTTGTTTTGTTTTTGTTTTTGTTTTTTCCTGGCAATCTTAATACACATTCCCTTGATCCGTGGCAGTGCGATACCTGTCCACATCCGCAAGAGAGCTTCGTTGTTCAGAGCTAATTAATAAGACCGGCTTCTCTGCCCACTAACGGGGTTGGGATTGCCGCGGTGTGGCATACCTTTGTCATCCAGAACAGACCCCGGGGTTATGTCAGGACACCATGTTGCAACCTTGTAATGACATGGCCTCCCCTACGAGCCTCTTCCAACCTTTTTGGACCAAGTGACTCATGTACCACAGTCCTGGCTGAGTATAGAAACAGCAGCAGGCGGCAAACTTGGGTGTTTTTGCACTTATTTTTCTGAATTTCTTCTTAAAATAAATTGCAGTTACCAGCAGTCAGCAGTGCCCTCCAGCTGACTGTAAGCCTAGAAGCCCGTTGGCCTCTCTGACCCAGGCCCACCCTTTCCCTGTGGTCACCAGCTCCAGCCCATGGTGCAGACACTGGGGGCGGCGAGCAGAGCTCCAGATTAGAATTTTTATTCCATATAATACCTTCCTTTGTTTGAGGAGATTTTCCACTCCGCAATGCTCAGGAGAGCCCCAAATTAGATTCCTCTGGGCCCAGAGGTGTTATCTTTCCTCCTTCTCTTCAGCTTCTGCTGGAAAATAAATAAATAAACACAGTCAAGAACTAGGTGAATCTCGCTGCGGCTACCACGCCTGAGGACTGCCAGGTGTGGGCTTCCCGAAACCCCGACACATCCCTGTAGCTGCACAAACACCCACTCCTACGTGTTGACATGAGTGACCTGTTTATAGAGGGAAGAGATAGGGCAGGCTCAAAACAGATCTGATGTAACCATTGGCGTATAAACACAAAGGTGGATTCTACCAGACCGTGTAACCCAGATATATTCTACGGATACGCTGTTTCCCTCTTGTTAGCTCCATGGAGCCGTCAGGTCTTCCGGAGTGTTTGTCGTCACAGCCATTGGTAATAACTGCGTAGCATCTCTATGTTCCCAGGGTGCTTTAAGATACATTTTCTCTCTGGATTCTCAGAACAGCCCCGTGAGATGGGAAGAGCGGCTCGGGTACTGTTGGTGTCCTCATCTGTAAAATGAGGGCAGATTAGGTGGTTTCCTCTAGATCGCTCATTTCCTTAAACCTAAGTCTTTTTGATTGAACTTCCTGCCCTCCGTCCTTTGTATAATAATACGGATTCGTGCGGGAACATCTGGGTCCCTAAGACAGGTTTTGGCTTACTTTCTCCACGCAGAGTCATAATTGAATAGAATTTAGGCAAATGGGGAAATAATTGAAAACGTTGGAGAACACAGATCCTCTCATCCCACCCATTTTCTACCTGGAGAGGCAGGAAGAACCATCTCCCTTTAGGTACTTGAGTAGCTGAGCAAGATGTCTGCATGGAGGCTGTAGCTTTTGTTCTGAAATTAAACTACAGCAACACAGCCCCAGAGCATAGCTGCTTGGGGTGGGGTGGAAGGCCAAAGGTACAGGGATGTTTCAATCTGATAAGCCTGCTAAAGCAAAGTTTAATCATTTTATCTCAACTGGGAACTGTTTTTCTGTGCAGGCATAAACTTGTTTTCCCAGCAGTCTCTGCTCCCAGCAAGCTATCAGATATCTGAGGAAAAACCCAAACCAATCCTCCCTCTTTATGTCTGATTCTTACGGTGAAACAGAATCAGACCACTCTGTACAATGGTTGAGGTCACACCATTGGATTCCAGGGTAACGAGAGGATCCTGAAGCTTACCTTAATTCAGTGGAGAGCTTGTCTGTGCTCAGTTAACTTCACCTACATTCCTTTCTCCTTCTAAGGGGAGTTGGCACCGGGTCGCCAGCAGCAGTTGGTGAGAACTGTTTTCTCTCGTTGCACGAGCCCTGCCACGTCCACCAAAGAATCACCTTACCAGTGTCCTGTTCTCCTCTGGGCCTATACTTGAAATGTGGGGGTGATCGAAAAAACAGCACAAAAACCAGACCTCTGTTAGAAGAAATGGAGGCCATTTAATCTACCTACCTAAAGACAGTAATCTATTCCCGTAAAGTTTTGGAACGGATCAGCTTGAGTGTTGGGGACCAATTCTGGTAACGTCCCAAGCCTCCAATGGTAATGTGGTCCACACATCCATCAGACTGAGGGTGGAATGGCTTCCCAGCCCTTAGAGATTACTCACTGGCGTTCTTTCCAAGACATTAAATCCCATTCTGCAGCTACTGAAATAATAGACTTAGCCATACTTTTGTGATCTCATTTTGAGACAAGGCTCCAGTCAGGGTAGACTCACACACCAGCTTAGTTAATGAACATGCAGATTTCTTACAAGAGGGGCTGAGATCACTGCGGTCCTTGTGTCCACGGTCCTTTTAGGCCAAATGTTACTTGCATGTTGACCTCTCTGTTTGGTTCCCTGCCCTGTCTGTTACAGAGGATGTGAAACCATATCAAGTTAATGGAGTCAACCCTACCTATCCAGAATCCCGCTATACCTCGGATTACTTCATTAGTAAGTTCACCTTCCACTCGTCTCCTGTGGTTTCTTCTTACTATGATGGGGACCTAAGAAAGGATTCCTGTCCCGGATGGTCTCAGGCTCCTTTGTGGTAATTCTATGGAAAATAATGTTTTCTTTACTGTAGCCTCTTGGTTATTTGTTATTACCACCAGGCACAAGGCTTCATCCTATTTACATGTTGATATGCTTATTGACCTGCAGACTCTTACATGCCAGGATCTCTCTCTGAGATCTTCAGCATGAAACTCATGCAGAGAGGCTACAAGTTGACCCCTGAACTTTGACCTTATTTGATCCTGTGCACCGTGGCCATCAGAGGGTTGGGTTAGGGATATGGTTGTGGCCCTTCTTCCTTCCCTTTTACTAGTAGGTATGACAGTATTTCCTCTGCATGTGCCATGTAGCTTCAGATTCTACTCCAGAAAATAAAGCCTTCTCCCTTCTAATAGATGATACCTAACCATACTGGAGAGGTGGCCACATGAAGAGAATTAGAGTAGGGCTGTCCTTACCTGATGGCCTTGCTTTGGAAAGGTGTCTTGAGCAGGTTTGTTTTCCTTTGACCATTTTATTATGATTTTCATTCTAATAACAACAGTGATATTAACTACAGGGTAGCAAGTGTTGGTACACATTTTGCACATGTACTCTCATTTGATCTTCATCACAACACTCTGAGGAAGATTGCAATCACCCCCATTTTAGAGATGTGTAAATTAAGCCAGAAAAGGGAAGTATCTTGCCAAGTAGTAGAGCAAGGTTAAACACCCAGGCCCTTTTGACTTAAAATACGTTCCTTTCAATCTCTAAGTTAGTAAGCTTGTTTTCAGCTTGTGGGGCTGTTGTGAATGGTGAAGACCTGCTTATCTGAGGTGCAAATTGGCCCTCTCTCCAATAGCACGTGCTCTCTGTTTCCAGGTTATGGTATCGAGCATGCTCAGTGCGTTCCTCCCTCGGAGTTCTCAGAGCCTAGCTTCATCACCGAGTCCTACCAGACACTCCATCCCATCAGCTCAGAGGAACTCCTCTCCCTCAAGTATGAGAACGACTACCCCTCGGTCATTCTCCGGGACCCTCTGCAGACAGACACCTTGCAGACAGACTACTTTGCCATCAAACAAGAAGTCGTAACCCCAGACAACATGTGCATGGGGAGGACCAGTCGTGGTAGGTCAGATTTCTTCTCTAGAAGCTCTTGGGTTTCCAAAAAATTACCTAACTTTGTGAGTTTTCCAGGTCCCATTTTTTTCCCCCCTCTGCTGTTGGCCCTGTCCATTCCTGCGTCTGAGCCTTTCCATTAGACTGTCTAGATATTAAGAGCTTTCCAACATGGAATTTTAGCTAGGTCCACCATCATGACAAAGACCATGGTGTCCATGCTGGAATTGGTGGCACGATGACCAATCACATTTCTCCTTTGGGTAAAATATTTTATTAAATAATAAGTAGTTGAATATGGCTGTCTTTTGAGGTATGATTTGTCTTCTTGGGGTGAATTTTGCTTGAAGAAGACACAACCAGATAAAAATGGCTCACGTGACCCTCCTGGAAAGCTCTGAACGTCACATGCGTCCTAGGGTTCTTCCTAGAGTATTTCTGCATCAGACTGCAGACCCTGGCTTGGTAGGATCTGAATGACCTCTGCTTCTCAGCCTGGGTTCTCTAACCTCCTGTGACTTCTTTGGTTTGGGAAGACACAAAATTGTTAGCCAGTGGATTATTTGGAACCGGTCTTCAGCAGTGTGGTGCGAGTGCGTACTATTTAGCTAGAGGACCAGGGAACAAGGTGGCCAGAGGCTTCCAAAAGAGGGTACTTGTGTCGGCATGACTCTCATGACAATGATAAAATATTCACTGACAGAGAAGTAAATGTTTCAAAATAGAGCTGGCTGACTTTATAAAGCAAAGAAAGTTTAAGCACACCCGAATTTAAGATCAGGGCATAAACACTCAGAGGCACGAGCCCGCCTCACGAAGCGTCCACATTGTTTTGTTTCTGAGAAAAGTATAGTCTTCTGTAAGGAGGGATTTGTTCGTCGAGGAAGAACTAGCTGGTTTCTAGAAAGCTGAAAAAAAAAATGACTCTTCCAATGGATAAATGGAGGAAAATTACAAACAGGAAGAGGAACAGGAGAAAGCTCATCGAGGTGGTGCTCTGAGCGCTTCGGCCACAGAAGACAGGCTGGGCTGGCCTCGTAGTGATTTCTGCTCAGTGACAAATCATCTGCTGCCTCTCCTGAGTCTCTCAGAGGGGAGCCCAAAGACATCTTTACTTTGAAGGATCACTCTACAGGCACCAGGGGCCATACATATTGTCATCTTCTTCGAGTGTGAGGCTTACACTTCCTCCCAGCAGGCACTTAGGCTAGGCAGTAGGCCCTGCAGAGGGAAAGTCCCTAGCAAAATCTGAACCTGTAATCTTCCTTCTTAGGGCCCCAGGGTGTTTGTGTTTCAGACCAAAGGGGATGGGTGGAACCAGTTTTGCCTTCCCCTTTCTGACTCTTTTTATTTTTGGATGCATGTCTATTTAAATACATACACACATGTATGTATGTGTACCTTTTTTTCTTCTTCCCAGGCAGGTCAAAGCAGTAAAACTCTTCCTTGTGGGGCTTTCTGTACATATATGTGATGAGGCCGAGTGTGAGGGCTGGGCTCTGCCATGGCGTAACTTCGGGTAGCTCTGCCGTCACGCTGTTTTTAAATTGCGTCTGGCTTTGCGTTTGTGTGATTGTCCCTTCTCCCTCTCCTTCTCTCTGGTCTTGGTTTTGGTCTCCAGCATCCTTCTGACCCCGTGTCAGTGGCTGTGGACCAGAGAGTGACCCGGGGGCAGAGGGGCATGAGCTGGTTTTCTCTGGCCTCGTTCTTCTCCTTCCCTTATACTAGACTGACCACACGAACTAGAGGGGAAGACCATTTTGCTCATGGCTGCTGTTTTGCAGGTTAGAAGTTCTGCAAACATGACATCTTCCAGGGGCTGATGGAAACGGCCATGGTGTGATTGGTTCGAATGAATGCATTACTGTTAGCGGATTATTAGTAGTAATAATCATGGTATTCGTGTACTGCATTATAGTATACAAAGTGCTTCTGTGTCCCACTTATTTGGACTCTGAGTACTGTCTTTGTGCTAGTCTGTTCGGCGGGTTGCTGTAGGGCTGCCCCATCCACTGTTGAGAGTGCTCTGAGGTCTCTTTGGTGGAGTCCGATTGCTTTGGGAGGACCTTGCTCTGAGCCGTTTCTCAGAGGAGCTTGCCAGCGGACATCTTAGAGAACACATGCTTCCCTGCATGAACACAGTAGCATAACTGAGTGCCTAATCCAGTTGGATTCAACCCATTTTTGGAGAAAATACCCGTAAACGAAGGTTCCCAGCTCCAGGATTGTGAAACAGAGCTAAAAGAAAGCAACCTACTGCCATAAACCACAACTCTCCACTGAGTTACATTTGGCTCATGTTTGACAGGCTGCCAGAGGGTGGTTATGGCCTAGTTTAGTGCCCTTGCTTATTGGGGCTCCTTGGACACTCAGCTCTCCTGCTTGTGGAAATTCCAGTCTCCATGGCCTCCAAGTATAAAAGTGACCGATAGCGGTAGAATCCTCTCAGAGAGATTCACGTTATCAGTACTGCCTAAATATTGGTGACTTCGTGGGGTGTTCTGCATGAAAAGATGAATTCTCCTTCTTTGGCTTTTGGTGTGTTTGTCTCACAGAGAAATTGAATGACCATTAAGATGGAGAGCTGGTCTTACCAAACACCTTTTTATGTATGAGACGCCACAAAATTTCCTGTTCTGTTAAAAAGAGGCTATTGCGTTCGTGTTGTAAGCTGTTTTCTTGAGTCTTGTAATGTGAATTTCTGGAAAAGACAATTCTTTCACTTGTCATAATAATAAAGACTTGCAACTGTGCCAGTGGACTGGGTAGGCAGAGTCAGTAACCTGTGGGGCTCTTCAGTTTGCCTTCCGGAGATTACTCTTCTTCGAATGGATGATTTGAGGAAGGAATGAGATTAAGTGGGTAAATAACTACCTTTCTGTTAAAAGCAGTATTGGAGGGGATAAGGGGTTCAGGAAATCTATAACAGTGGCTTTACAAAAAGTATATATTTAACTTACTACCTTTTATCTTGGATTTTTTGGTTGTTTGTTTAAATTTTATGAGCAACATATCTTCCTTCCTAATTACTATATATTTAGTTTTGGTTTGGATGCCATAATTAAATATTTGAATTTCACTGTTCTAACCAACCCCCACTATTATGAAGGGGAGGATACACCAGAAACCCACCAGTATTAGCTTGTATAGGCCAGCCTTATTCTGGTTTTAAACTTTCTGGTAGACCAGCCACCTCTGAGCACTTGAGAGTTGACGGAGTATTTCTGCATACACATTTGTCACATCCTCTTGGCTCGTGCTCAATAGAGATGGCCGTTTAGTCTCCCGTGATTGAGTTTAGGTTGTCTGAGAACTATCCGAAAGGAGAACATAGAACATATTCCTGTGAGCTTTTTAGCTTTTAGATACATTTATTTTCCTCCAAATTATTTATTTTTTTGCTTAGTCTCCTTTCTAATGGCATTTTTGCCAATGGAAATTTCTCTAGGAGCTATTATGCAATCATAGCAGCTGTTTATAACCTGGTTTGGGAAATTAATGAACTTGCATGATCTTGTGGTCAGTTAAGAATGCCTTAAGCAACTCCTAGAGTAAAGGATTTCTGACATTGCTATGGATCTTAACTCTTTAATCAACTCCTTTGTTTTTTATTGCCCACACTCCCCCAGTGAAGTATAAATTTCAAGTACAAAGTTGTACTTGGAGAGGATAAAGAACATGGATAGAAGAGCGATGATGTTTTGTTGTTTTTTTTTTAATAATCTCCTGGAAAAAGCATCTCATAACTTATTTCTGTGTTTGAGAAGGCATAGAGGCATTGCATGTATTTCATTTAAAAATAGTATTTGGAAAAAATGCTAAAAAATAACACTTCAGTTCCAAGGTCATGGAAGGTCAATCTGCTCTTAGTGTAGTGGAAATTTTTTTTTCTTATGACCAGAGTATTTTGCCAAATTGGGCCTTTTGAAATCATCTCACTGGCCTGGTTTGGAGTAGGAAGTTGAGCCTGACACTCCTCCGATTTCTTCATCTCTTCATTGAGTCTACTACGTCAGCCAGAAATTCCGTAATACCACGTATGATTCTCTGCTCTTGGATTTCTGGCTCTGGAATTCTTGAGGTTCTGAACACTGCTCTGTCACTCTGACTGATATGAGCAGCATGCAGCTGAATCTCTGCCCCAGGGGCTGTAACACAGGACGATCCGGTGGCGGTGGGCTCTCGGATGGTGGCCCGGTGAGGCACCCTTCCCCACCGTCCACCCATATGCTTCCGTTTCCATCGGCCTCTCCGTTCCTCCTTCTCTCCTGCGGGTCTGATTAGCAATCCGTCCTCACTGAGAGGGTTTTTACAGTTGTCTTTTCCCAATTCCTCTCCCCCTGCCCTCTTCCCTCCTCCTTTTCCCCCAGGTAAGCTCGGAGGCCAGGACTCTTTTGAGAGCGTGGAGAGCTACGATAGTTGTGACCGCCTTACCCAGTCCTGGAGCAGCCAGTCGTCTTTCAACAGCCTGCAGCGCGTCCCCTCCTATGACAGCTTCGACTCAGAGGACTATCCAGCTGCCCTGCCCAACCACAAGCCCAAGGGCACCTTCAAGGACTATGTGCGTGACCGTGCTGACCTCAACAAGGACAAGCCTGTCATTCCTGCTGCTGCCCTGGCTGGCTACACAGGTAGGCGCCCTGCCCCAACCTCAGCAGCCTCTGTGTGCTTGTTGCCACGGGTGGGCTCAGTAGAAGGCGCCGTGCGCATGTCCCTAGAGACTGAAGTCAGCCTCTTTCTTTTTTGGGGGGGTTCGGAGATGAAGAAGACTCTAAGATGTTCAAGCCATCTGTCCTACCATTCTGTGAATAGCCATTGACTTTTGGAAGTAAACAGTGTCGTTCCACGCCAAGGGATCATTTCCAAGAGTGGTAGGAAAAACTTCTCTCTCAAAGGCATCATTGAATGGCTTACACTCTAGATTCTTCTGTAGGGGAGTTCTCATCTGGCTAGCCATTCAAATGGGAAAAGTGTCCTTAGTCACCCTATGCTCTGTCCAGATCCTAGCCTATGTAGGAAACCCTTTATTTTTTTTCCTCACTTAGCTTTGTTACTGATTTTCTTCTAGGAGTGAATGAAGAAAGAGCATAGGGAAAGGGAGGTGGGTGTTGAGAGCTTAGGCTTTCATTGAGAATCTGGTAATAAAACAGTTCATTGTCGGAATGTGTTGTAGCCCATGTGCTGCCTAGCCTTGGAGGCTTTTGAAGACTGAGAAATATCCGGGGAGCATGGATGTGTTAACTATCAAATCCTTTCCAGAAGACTGTAGTGTGTTCTAAGAATTAAAAATTGTGTTGTTTGAGTGGAGCTTATGTTAAGCTTTGATTACTCCACTGCAAAGGCCACCATTCTCTTGTAATTGACTCCACCCTGAACAGGTTGACATGTGGGCATCCTTTGTGTGGATGGAGACAAACAGTCATACCTGTGTTTCTAGGAAAGTGCCTGACTGATCTTAAGAGCATGCTTGATCCTCATTCTTATATCAGGGAACTCTCAGAGTTTCACAAAAGAAAGCCAGCTGACCTTTGAGAACAACTCAAAGGCTTAGAACGTTCACTCTTCCTTCAAAGATCAGGAGTGTGTCTTTCATGCTATATTCCATATAGCTCCTGGTGCAGTTTTCTTGCATGAAGGGGTGCCCAGGAATTATGTCTGTGTTTTGAGGTAGCAACAAGGTCTATATAGAGAGTCAGGACCCTGAAAGGCACTTAAAGGTCCCCCACCCTGTTCTTTCTGCAGTAACTTCCCATAGTCTTTGCTTGACTGTCACTAGTATGAGGAAAAGTGCTACTTTTCGAGGGAGTCCTCTCCCGTCTCTGGACTGCAAACTGTTAGAAAGTTTGCCCCTTTCCATCAATGACTTCAGGAGTGGAAAGTATAGCCAGTCTCCTTCAAGATGTACAAGAGTGCTGGCTCCTGTCGTCTCAGCTCCTGGGTATTTTAAGCCCTGGAGTCCAGTTGGATCCTGATAAAGGAGAAGAGGAGACAGGCAGCTTAATTAGGAGGAGAAAGGAAAGGCCGAGGAATCTCCAGCATGACTCTGTGGGCTTTGGAGGCGGCGGGGACCCTAACTGGTCACGCTTGCTTCTGTTCTCGCAGTGCGGGGAGATCTGTGCTCTGCTATTTGCCGAGCATAAAGGCTGGCCCTTCTGTACCTTCAACCCCGACTTCCGGTACCAAGTCATCAACTTAGTTTCCCCTTACTGAAGGTGTGTCTATATTCTCTCTGGCATAAGCACCCTTCTCACCACCAGCGTCCACAATCAATTCTTCTGTGGCAGTTTTCATCAGCCTCCCTTAGCTAGGTATGTGATCACGAAAACTTTCCGAGGTAGGGTGGTCTTGTGGATAATGATATTAGGTAAACTGACCCTACGTTCTAAAGTTCAGATCATGGCCCAAGAAAGCCTTATGGTTTCGGTCCCCTTTCATGGGATAAGGATCCCTGGCTGCTCCACAGAAGCTCTAGGAGTTTCTGGGAGGGATAAAAGCCTGATCTCCACCTCTAGTAGAAACCCCTCTGAAAGTGGTACATTTATTAGGTACTGGATTTCCTATGTGGGAGAGGCCTGCAGAGCTAACAGTCTACAAGAGTGACTTAAAGGATTTTGACTGAGCTGATCTTAGTACCTTGAAAGAATTATCTGAGAGTTGGGGAATCTTTCCAAGTGTCCCTGTTTCAGGGAGAGACAGGAAGGATGAATTGGAAATTCCATGAACTAAGAATGAATGTGAAATACAAATTAGAGACATGAACTGCCATCAAGATAGCCCAACACTAGTGTGCTACCCATGAGTCTCTCTGGCAATCCAGTTCAGAGCCAAAGAGACAGGAGTGTCAGAAAGTTCTTTTAGCAGAAATACAGGTATGTTCTGGAGTCTGAGTTATGGCTGATGTCACCCTTTGTTTGGATGGGGTTTTAAAAATCATTTTATTTTGGGGGGGGGGGAAGGGCAGAGAAAAAGAGGGAATCCCAAGCAGGCTCCATGCTCAGCAGGGAGCCTGACATGGGGCTCAATCCCGCAACCCTGGGATCATGACCTGGGCTGAAATTAAGAGTCGAACACTCAATCGACTGAGCCATCCAGGCACCCCTGAGTGGGCTGTTTTTAAAAGATGCTCTTATGTTCTTCCTTCTTTTCTCTCTTTCTCTCTCTCTAAGGGAATACAACGTTCAGTGAGTGGAAGAAAAGGGAAGGTGACTATCAGTTAAAGGCCTCAAAGACTGAAGTAGTTGCTTACATTTAAAAGCACGTTTTAGGCATCTCACCATCCAGTTTTGCTTTATGACTGGAGATATAACTTTTCACACTGTCTCATATGGCGGTGAGAACAATAGCCCAGAAAACAGAAGTCCCCTGGGCTGCCCCTGAGCTCTACCACACTGTGTGATTTTAGGCAAATTTACCTTGTACCCTTTTCTACTTTTAGTAAAGTGGAAGGTGTTCATCCTTATCTTGGTGGTGAGAGATCTTTGCAAATGTAATTGCACTATCAATTAATGAAACAAATGAGTGCTAGACATTATACTAAGCATGGGAGGTGGGGGTTGGGAGCTCACTTATAACAAACTGATTGTTTCAGCAAATGTTTCTGAGCCCTGTTGAGTGCAGATAAGGGCCAGAAGCCCTTGAGGGTTCATGATCTTGTCGAATTCATGTTATTATAATTGCCCTTAGACTTGGACTGGATTTTCTTCTTGTTGTGGTCTGAATGAAGGTCAGGATTTGTTAGGCACGGGAGGGGGCAGCTCAGAATCTGGGGACATTTTTCCTAGGCTCACTGCCTGGTGAACATCTGCCCACACTACAAACTAATGCTCCATGGTGGCTCCCTTGCCCTTGCACACTCATTGTGGTCCTTATCATTTCAGGTTCATTCTAGGGAATGGGGAAAGGGGTGGAACGTACCTATTCAGCCCCCTCCACCAGCCGAGCAACGTGCAAGTGCCTGGGATTCCTAGAAATGGGGCTCTGACCTTATGCAGACATGTTAAGATGAGCTGAAGTTTGGAAGAGTACTTTGGGAAGTGGAAAGCATTGTATAAGTGTTGGCAAACTTTTTCTTGCCTGTTAAAGTCACACCTGTTTTCTCCCTCCTTTTTTTTTTTTTTGTTCATTCCCTTAAAATTCTATTTCTCCAGAGTATGTGTGACCACACAGTAGGAGCCATTGGGCTTTTCCGTCACCATTACTTGGCCTGAGCTAAAGTGTATATGCGTGAGTCCTCCAAGCTGGGAAGAGAGTCGTTTCCCTGCCTTTATGCACAAGGAGTTTCAGTCTTTGTCTGTATCACCTTCAAAGGACTACATTTCACTTCTTCGTGTGATGTCTTAGTTACTGCACTGTACGTGTGGAAATCAGTTAGAAACTGAATTTTCACATTCTCTTGCACTGTTACATTCTTCCCCCGAAGATAAGAAAATTGCATCAACCTTCACTGGGCTCCCATGGCAACTTGTTAAATTAGGTCAAGATGTGGGGGCAGATAACATGGCTTGAAAGCCTGCCTGTTAGCTGAGTTAAGAATACATCAAATGCAATGCTGGCTTCCGCCAAAATGTACCTTCTTACCTTACTGTGAACTGCTTACGGTTATCAACCTGATACAATCAGAAAGCTCCATTTTCTCTTGTTTGAAGATACATTATGAACCCCGACTAATTACAAAACAATCTGAGAGAAGTGGCCCGGTGTTTTCTATCTGTTCAATAGACCTAAACAACACACTTTCCAGATCCCCAAGAAACGTAGCAGTCTCTGATTATTTTTGCAATTGCAGTAGCTATAGAAGAGTATACTGTATTGTCAAATACTGTTCTCTCTTCCTCTAGCCCCATTTTATAGATGATGAAAGTGAGGCACAAAAAATGACTTATTCAAGACCACGTATTTGCCCCATGCACAGAAGTAGCTCCTGATTGAGCCTTAAGTGCCAGATGCCTCCCTCAACCCTGTAGTCTTTCTCCCTGTTAAGGAATGAGAAGACTCGTTGCTTATCTCGGTTGCTTTCCTACAGTAGATTAGAGACCTCGTCTCCTGCTTGTTACCACTTAGCACCATATGTATGTGGGTCGGGGCTATGTAGGAGGACCTAGCGCTAGCCTTTGGCTTCAGTCTGGGGTATTGGCCTGCATGTCACCTTTTATCAAACTTCATTCCGGATTGCCAGACATTACCACAGATAAGGCATCCTTCCTATCGCTTCTGCTTCTTGAGCAGGCCTGGTGGTAAAGCTATTGTCCAACGCCTGGGTGTATCCCCACCCAGAGTTGCAATTGTGAATGGAGTGGTTAGGGTCTCTTTTCCATCCCGAAGCCTAAAAAGGGCTAAGCCCAAAGCCGCTCATTAACTGTAATGAAATTATGTAGTGCTGTGCAGATTTGTGAAAATATAGTCCCTGATTTTTTTATGGCTAAATGTGGGGCTATCTGGAATTTAACTTTAACACTTTTGCATGAGATAATCCCCCCAAAAGGAAGACTAGTCCTGTAGAAATAGAAGTCCCCTACCTTACTCTGGGGGCTCTCTCAAATGGCTTCAGGCCTGAAAGACATCTTCTTACCATGTCGTCGATGGCTCTGAGCCAGTCTAGGGTCATGTAGTAAGAAAGTCCCTCGGCCAAGCTCAGAACTTTGGAGTTCTGGCTCACAGTTAAGTTTTAGGGTTCAGTAACCCAAAGCTACTGCTAAAACATGTTTTTGAGAATAAACAACTTCGCTGCAAAAGGAAGTGCTTCAAAGCCCTTCAGTTCCAAATGAAACCTGAGATTTGGCTGTGTTAACCTGAAATCAGAGTTTTCTGAAGGAAAACGGGATTGCAAAATACTCTCAGGGTTTTCAGGTACAAATAGCAACTGAGGAAACCTTTGGTACGAGCCTATGTTACCAATCAGGAAAGGGGAGAGGACTCACCAAAGCAAATTCATAGCGCAGCAAGACTTTATGCAGGAGAGTTCTGCAATTCTGAACCCGGTGGGCATGTAATTAGGAACAGCATGGAGCTTTTAAATTTGGGGGCAGGGGGAGGGATGATTACCCAAGCCACACTCTGGAATATAGTGTCTCTGTGTGAATGTCGTCAGTGTAAGACGGGGTGCATGGACTGTAGGTGAGAAGAAACATCTTGTGAACTTGAACATAGAACTCTGGTCCCCAGTTCGGGCAGTACCTGCGTTTCCTAGGTGCCCTGAGGTTCTCGGGCAGGCAAAGCTGGAGCTGGCCCACAGGCTTGCAGGTGGCCACCACAGTCTCAATGTAGAGCATCCCTGGGCGGCACCTGAACGAAGAGGAGGAGAGCTTAGAAATGAGAAAGGCAGCCACAGAGAGTGTCTCCCCTTTCTGGCTCAGGGGCTTTGTGATTAGCAGGTTGCAGGAAGCCAGACAGACACCCCGCCTCGGCCTAAAGCAGGCCACTGGTGCCAGCCAACATCTCAGAAGCTGGGCGGGATTCTGATTCTCTGTGCTGTTTGGCGGTGGGCTCTGGGTTGGCGCGGTGGTGCACGGAATGCTTTGAGTGGATCTCCCTTCAGTAACAGGTTGACATGCCGCTCAGGTATGAGACTCATGGGGAAATACTTTGGAGCACGAGGGAGGGAAACTTGGACTGGATGAGAGAGGTCTCTTTCTGGGGCCTGCAGGGCCCTGCTTCTGCCTCCTGATTCGCTTTGTGATAGTTCTTCCTAATCGTCTGACTCGAGCAGAAAAAAGATCACAAGGGAGCCGGATTCGGCCTCGTTATTCATTTCTTTTTTCTAAATGTCTTTTAAAAAATCGTGGAAAGGGAGGTTCCCTGTTTCCGCCGGTTGTTTATGAAGGCCACGGCTGACGGACCCACCTCCTCACCTTGATTCAGCTGCAGGAATACCTCGCAAGCTGGCTTTGCCCATTTATACTTCGCACAATGTGCCTCGGCCCCTGGTGTGCTGTTCCCAAGGCCGAGCGGGTATGTGGATTGCGGATGGCAGGTGACTCGCCAGTTGACCCCTCTTTTCTGGGGACAGCCCCCTGCCCGTTTTGGAGGAGTCCCAAAGTCTCCGATATTGTGGGCCACTGTTTCTTTAACAAAGTCTAACGACAAATGGTGGAATTGGGTGGTGACTGTTCTGGAATTCCTGCTCTGTCTCCAGTTTGAGGCTCCACCTTTTTGGTCTTTGAAGTCAAATGTTTCCACTGAGCAAAATTCAGCCAGCACGCCGCTGAGGCATCCACACAGGTCCTTGTTGCCTTTAACCAGCAGGCCCTGGAAACTCCCCACAGCTTCTATTGGGAGAGGCCCTGCCAGACGTCCCAAATATTCCTGCTTTTGCCCCCTTGGCATCTTTCTCTTTTCCTTGGGCGGCCTTCACTGCTCTGGAGTGTGAGCAGTGAGTGGTTCCCTGGTAGAGTCTCAGTTCAAGAGACGCCGTACTCCTTCCTTTTCTCCTAAAGCGACTTCCGTGTGACACATACACGTTGGTAGGCCTGTCACTTGGGGATGCCGTCACATGTCAGTCCAGGTAAAACACCCAAGAGGGAGGCCTTCCCAGGCTCTGTAGGCCCTGGTTATGTTTCACGTAGGCGTTAAGAGCTGGGCTTGGGAGCCAGCCCACCTGAGCGTGTCCCGGCTTTGCCACTGACCATGTGTGACCTCAGGCAAGCTAATGTCTCTGTACCTCAGTTTTCTCATCTGCAAAATGGTAGTAATAATAGTTACTGTCTTAGAGGACGGTTGGGAGGATTGAAGGAATCGGTTGTGGAAAGCGTCCAGAACCCTTGCGGGATACATAGCAGGTTACCCCCTGTTCCGTATTATCCTCCAACCTTTTGTCTTTCCAATGTAATTCTATATTCCTTGAGGCCAGGCCTCACTGTATTTTATTTAGAGAATTCCAGTAACTGATGGCTGTGACTTAGGGCGCGGAAGATACATAATATCCGATTAGGTCACTTTGGCCATTCGGCTCAACCCACCTGTGCTGAGCTCCTACTGTGCACTTACCTCTTTTCATGTACGTTACCTTTGTTTAACTGTCACCGACCACCGTACTAGGTAGATTCTGTGATTCTCATTGTACAAACGAGGGGATCGAGGTTCAGAGGGGAAAGAGGTCGAGCCCAGAGTCGTACAGACAACCACAAAGAAGATGCCTTTCAAAGTTTTTCATAGTATCAGCCGATTAGAAGGAGAAGGTCCACTCTTTGTGGCCGTGGTCGTGTCATTTTGAGTCTGCTAAGATGCAGATGTCAAGACAGGATTAGACTTGTAAGAAACGTCTTGGTGTCTGAGAGAGACCCTTGAAGGACCAAGTGGGGTACAGCACGGGAAGGCAGGGCAGCGTTCAGACCAGGCTGCAGGTCTGTCACTGGTAAAAGGAGAGAGGGAAGGGGGATTTGTGTGGGGAAGAGCCTCTATCTGCAGCTCCCTTCTAAGGAGAGTTTGGTCAGGCTCCTGGGGAGCCCTCATGCCAGAGTTGCCCGGTGGAGGAGCTCTGTGTCCCCCAGGAATGAGACTCATGCCCCTACTATGCCAGTCCCTGGGGAGTGGCCCCAGATAGTGTGGCCTCGGTGGGGACATGGTGGATCCATTCAGTCCTGCTGCCTGCAGCCGAGGCCTGAGTAGCACCTTGTCATGGCCGCCACAGGTCTGCTGACTGCCACGTCAGACCCACCTGACGAACATGGGTTGTCGGATAGGCCAGCACAGCGGAACTCAAGGCCACAGCCCCAATGCTCTTGGTGGCCCATTCTAGGCTTCAGAGCTCCATGCCTGTTATTGACCTCAACAAAGCGAATGGCTTTGTCTTCTGTGTGACTCACCTCTCCCTGAGAATCACGAGAGTGAAAGTTGTCCTAAGTGAGTGAATGTGAAACGTTGACAGGAGGCCGGGGTGCTCCTCGCTGGAGAGGTGCTCACAGAGTGCAGCTCTGTGGAGGTGTTTGACATTCAGAGCCAAGGTGGGTGCAGTTTCTTGTGCAGGGCCCCTTAAGGCTAGGCTCTCCGTCCTTTCTTCTTTAAAGGCAAGGCGTAGGTAGGACACCTCAGCCCATCACACGATGGTAGAACAAAATATGTTTCTTCTACCTCCTCACTGTTGTTCCTGTTTTATTTGTTACCCAGCCTAGCCTGGCTACCACACTTTACCCTTGAGGGGCATTCAGAGATTGTTTGCTGGCTAAAATTAAAAAATTCGGTGCTCCAATGACCACTTGGGGGTCCAGCTCACCTCGCCAAGAATTCTAACAGACATGGCTGGTCATTTCTCTCATCCTGGACACGCATGGGAGACTTTAAGTTCCAGAGAAAATAAGTTCCAGAGAGTGCACTCAGCCCACTGAGAAGTACGGGCTTGCAATTCCTCAGATTCTGTGTTCTAATCCTAATCAGCGAGCATACCTTTCTTTCTTCCTGTTACCTAGATACATCATAGGGAGGCATTTGCTTTTGACATTTGCATTGGTTTGACAAAGTGTCTGTTGGGTTTCTAACAAAATTCTCACCCCGTACCCTCAAATCCAAACCCAACCTGTTTCTGGTGACTTCTTACAGCAGT
Organism: Crocuta crocuta; assembly: GCF_008692635.1. Lineage (NCBI taxonomy): Eukaryota > Metazoa > Chordata > Mammalia > Carnivora > Hyaenidae > Crocuta > Crocuta crocuta. The sequence continues at coordinate 4,933,059 of NW_027528872.1, forward strand.
CAGTTACCTAGAAGACAGCAGGAGGAAAAGCTCTAAGGAACCCACTTCCTGACTTGAGCTTCCCCCCACTCTGTGTCCGAATCTGTGTGAGAGGTGGGTCAAGTATGGTTAGACAGAGCCCTTGGGTTTGGAGGAAGAGGTGGCTGTATTTGAATATAGGCGGCCCCTTTAAGAGACCGGTCTCCTTTCTGCTTCCACCCCCACACAGGTGTGCTTGAGCACATGCAGGTGTGAGGAGCCCAAGCAAAAACAAGGGTCTTTCCTCTACACACTAAAGCGTGTAACTGTCTCGTTCTCAGGACCAAGACAGACTTGCCAGGGAGCCTCACTGACGTCTGCAACAGGTGGGGCAGCCCGGCCAGCCTGTCGCCAGCCACCTGGGCTTGCTGCCCGGCCTGTCTTGCCACCGATTAGCTGGACAGGACTTTTCTGCTTTACCTTCAGTTCATGCTGATAGGCTCTGCCTCCAGGTCCAACCTGCCGACGGTTGTGGGCAGTGCTGCTGAGTCCCTCGGTCAGCCCTACAGAATAAGTAGGTGGAGCGTGCTTTGCGAGGAGCATAAATGATTAGGGAGAAAAAGCACATTGGAGGAAAGAGGATCTAAGTCTGTCTGTGGCCAAGATTTCCCCAAACCATAAATGTCTGTGATACTTTCACTTGCAAAACAGTGTGCATCTGCTCTTGTCTGTGCACCTACTTTGAATCAGAGCAAGAACTTCACAGTTATCCCTAACTTTAGCAAACCTTAACTGGTTGTTCTCATGTACAGTATTTTTTTAAATTTTGCATTTATATACTTTAACCTTTCTTTCAGCCTGTAGCTTTCTCCTTTTCCAGAGTGGCCATGTAAAATGACAGTTTAATTCTTGGAAGAATAATGGAATTTTGTCTTGGGCTTTGCTATGTTTAGTTTTTAAAAATTTCATCTGTTTTGCTTGTCTTTCTCTGAAAAGTCTGTTTTTAAAAATATATGTTCTGGGGGCACCCGGGGTGGCTCAGCCAGTTAAGCGTCTGACTCTGGGTTTTGGCTCAGGTCATGGTCTCACTTTTCCTAGGTTCGAGTCCTGCGTCAGGCTCTGCGCTGGCAGTGCGGAGGCTGCTTGGGATTCTCTCTCTCTCTGCCCCTTCCCTTCTCATGTGAGCATGCACTCTCTCTCAAAACAAATAAATAAACAGACTATATGTATATATTTATACACACACACATATGTATATAAATATTTTTTCTGTTGTGTCATTCTTCTGTTTAATTCCGTTGTGTTTTATATTATTCCCAAACTGTCAGTACTCTGGTCACCTCTTTGTGTGTGTGTGTGTGTGTGTGTGTGTGTGCGCGCGCGTGTGTGTGCATATGTATTTATATTTATTTCTTAATAACTGGGACTTAATTTATGTCTTTATAAAGTAGGGAAGAGCAGGGATAACTCTTTCCATTTTAGCGATGGGAAAACTAAAGCCCAGAGAGGCTCAGTTAGTTGCGAAAGATCCTGCAGTGACTCAGGGAAGGTATTAGAATCAAAGTGCCATATGCTTGACCTCCCCACTTAAGGCATCCCATGGGCATATGTACTTTTTAATTTCGTAGGACACTATCCACTCTCTTCTTTCAGTTTTCCACCACCTGACACGTTTGTCTGTTTGTTTTTAATTTTTTGAAATTCTCCTTTCTTTTGGCCTAACGTGCCAGAGACATGGACTTGACATCAAAGGCTGGTTTTAATTGATTTGAGAGCTGTTTCCTAACTTGCTCCCATTGTTAAGTACTGGCTCTTTCAGCAATAAAGTTCGTGAAGTTATTGTCCATTATGTTCATGGAGTGTGGTTTTCAAGCCCCTGTCAGAGAGTGTTCTTTGTGGTTGTACATTGAATTATTAGAACTTATATCCCCAACTGCTGTCCTTGAGTTAATAGCCATTGATATAGGAACTTACTGACAGACCATGTGATTCATTAAACCAAGGCATTGCTGGCTAGTGACAGAATGTACCATATCTAGATCATGTTGGGGATGAGATGAGCTCAGGTTGGGGTGGGGGGCAAAACATGGGCATAACGCAGAAGAAATGGGAAGAAGGTACCCTTTTGGACATAAAACCAAGCCAAAATATCAGTCAGTCTCTGCCCGTCCTTTTCTTTTAAAAATCTGCCTGCTGCTTTGATTGCCAAACAGTCCAGCAGTTATTCATCCTCAGGCAGAAGATGTCTGCCGCTTCAGGGGGAGTTTGGTCCAGGGGGCAAGAAACTAACCGTCAGGGTGTTTCCTGGTCGTCATGCAATTTCATTTCGTAAGGACTTAATGGAAATAGAGAGATTCTGGAATCTTTTGTGAATGGTAGCTTAGAAGGGGGGGTGACAGGAAGGGCGTGATAGCTTAGACTCTGGGGTCACCCCCTCTACTGCCAGAGGTGGGCACCTTTACAGTAGCAGGAGGGGAAGATAGACTTGTGAACAGATGGGTCATTTCTGGATTTGAGGGTTCTGTTTTTGCCATCATCGTTTGGCTGTGGGTAGAGACACCTGGGTGGAAGGGAGGGGCCAGTCAGGCCCGTTCCTCTGTTTTAGGACCACCTGCCAGATGTGTGTTCTTAGGGCAGAGTCTGCCCTTTTGCAAGGGTGACCAACCATGAGAGTTTCATAGGTTAAAATAAACGTGGTGTCCTGCCCATTCTGAGGTATTTGATTTGACTTTTAGAGTCAAGCTGAAGAGATTAACTTCTCAAAGTAGCAGATTAATCCCCAAAGGGCAGGCGGTGTGGTCGTTTTTATTTTGGGGAACATGTTGATGAAACAGCCTGGGAGTCGCTCATGTTGATTAGTCCCAGATCTGGTTTAATAGAGAGAAGCAGGTGGGGTAGCTTTTAAAATCCTTACCCCTTTCTTCAGAGGACAATTGTGTGAGCAGTACAAGCCAGTAGATGTTCACCAAGCACTTGTCCGACATGTCGTACCTGCCTTCGAGAAAATAAGGTCAATAAGATGTAGCCCATGCGCACAGGGAGCTTAACAACTGGAGTCATTTAGCAGCAGGTTGCTCTTTGATTATTGGTATTTGCTGGTGAGGCACCATCTAGGCTTTGAATTGCAACAGTGGAAAAGCACAGTTGTATGCCTTAGGGCATATATTCTAGTGGTGAGAGAGATGGGCATAGAGCAGATGGCCTTGGTATAAATACACCATAATGGAAGGCTACCAGACAGCACGACTGCTCTGGGCTGAGCTCTGTCTGCATGGAAATCAAGACTGATATGTCAGCCTCATGCTGGGGCACAGATAACAGGGTGAGACCTTGCAGTTGAAATGAAAAGGAAAAACTCAAGTCCAGCCCTGGGCCCTGTTCACTAACAGTGAGTCCATTGGGCAGACAGTCCCCAAGCCTAGAAAATGAGAAGAAGTCTACTGACAGATTGCCCAATGGAAGCCATTGTTACCAGAAGAATCATACTAAAATTTGGCACTAGCCCATTGCCATGTATTTAAGTTGCTCACTTGTTGGCGAGCCTGGGTGGCTCAGGCAGTTAGGTGTATGACTTTGGCTCAGGTCATGATCTCGCAGTTCATGAGTTCGAGCCCCGCATCGGGCTCTGTGCTGACAGCTCAGAGCCTGGAGCCTGCTTCGGATTCTGTGTCTCCCTCTCGCTCTGCCCCTCCCCCACTCACACTCTGTCTGTCTGTCTCTCTCTCTCTCAAAAACAAATAAACATTTAAAAATATTTAAGTTGCTCTCTTCTTAGACTCAGAGTAAGGGAACAAGAGCAACAACAAAAATAGCAGGGGATTTTTAACAACCAACCCTCATCAAGATACGTGACGGGCCTTCAAGTTCCTAGACAAGGAAAAGGGACTTAAAGCGTCACCGGAAGGAGTAGGAAGCTGTACCTCAAAAAAATTAGATTGGCGCCTTGGATTTGAAGTTGCCTTGAGGGACCCCACCGGATCCTTCTGCTTCGAAGGTTGTATCACATTCTTCAGATCAGACTGTCGCTGTTGTACTAAGAACTTTCCTCTGGCCCAGAAGCTGAGAAGAACAAAGCAGTGAGAGGAACTGAGGAAATCCCCCTGCTCTAGCCAGCGAGGGAGCTGGGGGAAGGGGGGCGGTGCGGCCCCAGCAAGAGCGTGTGTGGTGCCCTCACTCCTGTGCTTCGTTGCCGAGAGACTCCCTTCTAACAGGGACCCCTCTGTTGTTGTGGCTGAGACTTTCTACTTGAGAAGCATAGTTTCCCAGTGATGCCACCGGATTCCTGATGTGTGACACCCCAGGGCAGCATGGTGAAGGATGCCGTTGACTGCCTTGGGGCCCCCAGACAGGGACATCATTGTGAGTCACGTTGAGTATGTGAACTCCCCCTTCCCATGACTGGCACTATTCTTAGCACCATCTTTTGCTCCCTGGGACAAAGGTCACTGGGAGCACTGCGGAGTTGGGTGGGTGGATGGGGCTGGGCCCAGGGTGAGAGGAGGTGCGGGGAGAAGGAGGAGGAGGCTTTACAGTTTTAGGATATGTTGGAGCAAGGGCAAAGGATGGGGCCCTGCGGCCCTGGAGATTTGGGCAGAGTTACACTGAGCAGTACAGAAATGTCCTGTGGGAAAGTCTAACCAGGAGCGCTGGCCGCATCACTGCCTCAACAATTCTGGGGCCTCGGCAGTTCCCGTGGGCCTAGATGTGGATGCTACTGGCAGGGTAGCCAGGGTAGCCAGCATGCATTCCTAGAGCCACCTCCCTGTTGTGTGCCTCCCTCAGGTGGCCTTGCTGTCTCCTCCCAGACCTGAAATGAAGGTGACAGACACATGGTTGTGGAAGCAATCCTGTGTAAGTCTGGCCACTAGTCCAGCCAGGGCGCAAACCCACCCTGAAACCAGGCCTGACCTGGCGTTTCCAGCTGGAAGAAAAATCCACGTCCTTCCTCTTTACAGCTGCCTGCAACCAAAGGACAATTTGGGGGTCAGGAAACGGGAGGCCTCTTTAGGGGTTTCCTGTAGAGTCCTCTCGTTTGGTACCACCCGCAAGCCTTCTGAAGGGTGCACAGCCACTTCAGGAAAGCCACAGCGAGAGGGCTGTGTGTGCCTGCCAGCGCTGGATGGGCTTATAGGATCTTGCTTCCAGAAGCGAGGAAGGAGGCTTGAGCTGACATCACCCTATTTTGACTTTCTTGTTGTGATATGCTCACCAGAGACATTTCTTCTCATTCAAGCTCCTGTGCTTTTGTTAGGCATCTGGTCTACCTCTTTATGTGTACATGCACACGCTNCAGGCTCCTAAATGTTTCAGGTTTATAATCCTTATGAACAGAGGGAAGTTCACAGTGAGCAAAAGAAAAGATCCATGGATAAGAATATACCTTTTCCACCACCCCACCCGGCCAATCTATGCAGACGGGGATCAAATACAGAGAAAGAGCTGCAGGAGGGATATAGAGCCCGTGCCTCTGACATTTCAATTCAGGAAATGGCCCTGCCAGGAAAAACAGCATTAATAATTCTGTCTGACATCCCTGCTTCTGAGCTGGTTCCACTGACATGACTTAAACTCCCCCTTTGCACTTTCTGGCTGCCCCATCTCAAGGGCAAGGGACTGTGATGTGTTCTCTGGGACTTGGAATATGCTGGCGGCTCCCTGCCAATGACTAGGACTTGCCTGGGTAGAAGTAACCTAGTATGTCCCTCCTCCCCCATCCTCAGCTTGGTGTGCCTAACCCTCCACTCCCCAAAGGCATGTTAAGATGAGTAGTGTGAAAGAGGTCTGAAGGTAATAGAGGGAGGGAGGAATAGCGATGTAACATTAGCCTAATAGTTACCAGAAGGGGGACTGACTCCCTGGGCTGGAAATATCACCTGTGAAGGTGAACACCAAGGTCACGAATGGTCAGATGGTCAGGAGAACCACTAGCCATCCAGTGTCTTGTGTCTGCTGTGAGATGCAAGGAAGAGATTTTTTTTTAAAAGCTAGGTCTTTTTATCATGTGACTCACGTCAACTAGGCAGGCTGATGAGATGCCAGCCTCTGGGTTGTTTCTGTCTGATGACAAAGTAGTACCAAGGTGAAGGGGTTTGGAGTGTCAGACCACCTGGGTTCCATTTGCGGCCATTTTACTTCTGAATGGCTTTGGACAAGGCCAGTGGACACAAGGCACACAGTGTATCAGTTTTCTCTGTTGTAAAACTGGTAAAAGCAAATTTGATAATAATAGTATCTATTCCCTGGAGTTATTTTAAGGAATACATGAGATCAGTATGAAGCAGCCCACATAGTATCGGTGCATAGTAGGTGTACAACAACTTCTAGTTCTTGCTTGTAGTTTTCTCTGTCCAGGGTCTTGAAGCAACTCCTCTCTCTGTGTCCACATTGTGGGGGACTGGCCCAGGAGAAGGCTGCAGACTCCAGGGCTCATTTACATAGCTTTGGAGTAGTTGGCTTTCCCTTGTGATGTCTGTCTTCAAAATAATATTAAGACAGTGGTGTCCTGTTGGGTGTATAGTCATCCTGCATCTCTTCTGGAAATCTGTTCTTTTGCAAGGTTAGTGCAGTTGCTTTTTCTGAAGTTCTTCGCTACCAGAAATTCCATAGTGTTTCTTAATAGAGGTTTGTGTACTTAACGCCTGCCCACCAGGATGGCTTCTCAACGGATTCCTCATATAATGTTGCATCTTGTCCTGTGAACCCAGCCACGCAGTGGTAGCCAGTAACTTTAACTCAACTCCCAAGAAATTTGCAAATGCGTCTGAGCTGTATACTAAATGGCGTTTTAACAGCAGAGAGAAACAGAAGAGGGTAAGGCTTTACTACTGTCATACTCTGGGCTGTTTCTTTGAATGTTAAGTTATTTTGTAGGGCCCACTGAATCATTGTATTCTAGAACATGTGTCAGGTGTTTCTTGCAGGATGGTTTTAAAGAGCTCAAGGTGCATTCTTGGAAGGGCGAGGTAGAGCTGTTCCATCTGTGTTTAGCTTGGGCTATGCTGAGGACACCGAGACTTGCCCTAGCAGGTCATTCCTGGGGGGGTGGGGGGGGAGGGAGGGGGTAAGCCCTTTTTTGCTTGCTTGATGACAATCCATGCCAGTCGCTGTCTCCCTGGTAGTTGGAGTCTGAAGGGCTGGGCATTAGACCCAGCACCAGCATTTTCTCACTGTACCCTGGAGCAAAGTGACATCACTTTCTTGAGCATTTTTCTTTCTCTGCCTTAATAGGATGGAAATAGTAAGACCAGTTGTGCCTCACCTATAGAAAGGATCAGGGAGTGGAGTTTAGGAGTAAGCAAAATGATGCATGCGAACATACCTTGTAGAAGTATAAGGTATAACAAGAGATTACCCTTCTAGATCATAAAGAACATTGCCTTTTTAGACTAAAATAGAACCTAAAGCTTGTTTCCTATTGAATCTCACTTTACTTTGGCTCAGACAAATCTGAAGCTCAGATTAAGGATGAGAGCCTTAGAAAGTCAAGTTTTTCTGTATGAGTTAGAGTGTTCCTGGCTTCCTTCATCTGCATGAACTGGGCCTTTCCCAACCCTACTCTGTCCAGATGGCTTCTAAGATGGTGTTGTAAGTGTAGACATATAACAAACAGCAGAGAAGATTGAACCCATATTTGTTTCTCTGGCTACACCCATAAATTAGATAGGAATCACTGGCAGCGTTGTCATATCCGATTAGAGCGTGATCTTAAAAGGAAATCTATTAGCATAAGTCCTTCAGCATAAGATAAATTGACTATCATAGTATGTCTGGCTTTTTAGAACGGAGATCTTGGCAGTGTTGATGGCTAAGATAAGTGTACGTGCATGTGCGCATGCGCGTGTGTGTATGTGTGTGTAAGTTAGAATATACTATGAGGCCCCTGGGTGGCTCAGTCGGTTAAGCGTCTGACTTCAGCTCAGGTCATGATCTCACAGCTCGTGAGTTCAAGTCCTGTGTCAGGCTCTGTGCTGACAGCTCAGAGCCTGGAGCCTGCTTCGGATTCTGTGTCTCCTTCTCTCTCTGCCCCTCCCCAGCTTATGCTCTGTCTCTCTCTCTCTCTCTCCCCTTCAAAAATAAGTGAACATTAAAAAAAGTTAAGTTAGAATATACTGAACCCATGAAGAATTTCTGAGACAGTCCTCACCGGACCTGTGAGGATTTCCTGGGTGGCAGGCTAATCCCTTACAAAGTGATGACGTTCTCCTTGCATAGTCTGGGTGCCCGCCAGTGGCCTGGGGGGACAGGATGGTAGTGGAGAATATTATGACCTTAGGATGAAAGAAATTCTAAATTCTGTGTCCTTGTTAGATGACCCCAGGGTAGCAATCCTTGTCACTTAGAAGTCAGGGGCCAAAGGCTCTCTACTACAGAGAATTGTTTATGAGCTTTGGCTTTAGATTGGAACTGGCAAAGGTATTCCTTAGTTAATACCCTTGTTACTAATTAAGGCAAAAATAATGACTTGGTTCATGAGGGCACAAAAGATTATGCTGCCTTAGAATATCCCAGAGGACAGATCCAGTATTTTCTTCCTAGAGTTTGCATAGCAACAAAAATGGACTGACCTTTAACCCAATCAAGATGAGATTGATAAGACCATGGTATAGGGTGTGTGTGTTTTTTGTTTGTTTTTGTTTTGTTTTCATTTTTGATAGAGAGTTTTTCACCTTTCAGTCCATTTGAACTCATAGCACCTCTTCTGACATTTGTGTTATATGTTGCGTCTATTCTCTCCAGGCCGGATGGACTGGAGAGGAGGCAGGAGGGGCACGTATAAAGCAGATTCATTGCTGGAGGTGCTGAGCGTCTGGTGTAATGTTTCACAATGCCTTGTGTTTCCAGGCAGTGGACCAATCCAGCTGTGGCAGTTTCTTCTGGAATTACTCACTGATAAATCCTGTCAGTCTTTTATCAGCTGGACAGGAGATGGCTGGGAATTCAAGCTTTCTGACCCAGATGAGGTAAGAAGGGGTCGACTTGTGAGTACTGTGTTGGGGTGGGGGAGGGTGAACTCCGAACAGTGGTTATGTGGGCTTGGGTGACCTGTCCTAAGATTCCAGTCCCTCCTCTACCCCTGAGTACTTGCATGACCTTGAGCCAGTTACATCACCTGCCTGAGCGTTAGTGGCATCATTTGGAAAATCAAGAAAATATCCACAATACCCATTTGGTTTCCAGGATTCACAGATACAATGGGCCCGGAGTGCCTGGCGCATAGCAGACCCCTCATAAATATAGCTTAGCACGTCTTCTGGCCCTGTGGCTCCGTGAATCTGGAAGGGGTCAGACAGGTCAAGAGGTCTTGGAAGATTACTAGAGTTTATTCATTCAATTCATTATTTTATTCAGCAAATGCGTATTGAGTGCTTGCTCTGCACCCACATGTGCAATTCTGAACATGAGAGAATCAAAGACACTGAACAAGAGAGAAGATAGCTCTGTTCTGGCAGACATGAGAAGATATGGTGCCCTGGTACAGAAAAAAATGCTTCCTGTGGATGAAAAACAGCTTAGCTCTGCTCCCCTCCCTCACATTAAATTTCATACTTTCAAAGCGAGAATATTCTACCAATAGCATAAAGAAAGGAGAGTCAATAGTGTTGCTTGTCCTTTTTTTCCCTTTTTTGTCAGTATCAGGTACCTTATCACATAGAGATACATTGTCAATTTCTTTTCTTTTTAAAATTTTTTTAACATTCAGTTTTTGAGAGACAGAGAGAGAGAGCACAAGCAGGGGAGGCACAGAGAGAAAGAGAGATACAGAATCCAAAGCAGGCTCCAGGCTCTGAGCTGTCAGCACAGAGCCCGACACGGGACTCAAACTCATGAACCGCAAGATCATGACCTGAGCCAAAGTAGGATGCTTAACCGACTGAGCCACCCAGGTGCCCCTATTTTCATTAATTTAAAGAATCCCCTTAATCACCATTCTCGCCCAGCTCTTGAAAATTGGAACTTAGAAGAGGCGGCTCAGAAAAAAGATCTTCCATGTGTGCGAATCTCTGTCCATCTTGAACATCATGGGTCACCACGAATGGATTTAGAGGCATATAAGCATGCCTATTTGGAATATCCTGTAGGTGTTTACCCCTGTTTCATTTTTTAATTTCAGGTGGCCAGGAGATGGGGAAAAAGGAAAAACAAGCCTAAGATGAATTATGAGAAACTGAGCCGTGGCCTACGCTACTATTATGACAAAAACATCATCCACAAGACAGCGGGGAAACGCTACGTATACCGCTTTGTGTGTGACCTGCAGAGTCTCCTCGGGTACACGCCCGAGGAGCTCCATGCCATGCTGGACGTCAAGCCCGATGCCGACGAGTGATGGACACCAAAGGGGTCGGGGAAACTCTGCTGAGACATTTCGAAGAACAACCGCGTCGGTCGGACTCTTAATTTTTAAATGTCATTCTATTTTTTAATTTTCCAGAACTCATTTTTTTACATTCAGGGGTGGGAGCTAAGTGGGCTGCAGCTATAATCAATTGTGCGCAGTTGGAAAAAGACAGCCAGGACGTGAGGGGCGGGGGTGGGGGGTGAGGAATTCTTGAGCAAATTTTCAGGAAAGAGAGAAGGGTCTTCTTAGAAGCTTGAAGCATCTGGCTTCAGGGAGGAGACTAATGTGTCCAATTATTTTTAAAAATCATCCATGAAAAAAATGCATCTTGAGCGGTGGACCTATTAGCAAAAGAAGTTGACACGTCAGGAGTCCTGAGACCCATGAAAGACAACTAATTTGCTTTTGTTTTTAGGTCTGGGAGGGCAAAGAAGAAGGAGATTGGATAAAACATTTGGTTTGGGGGATGCACTAAAAACCAAGGACTATTTACCTTTTACTCTTCTTTCGAAACAAAGATCGACTTCAGTGGGGAGGGGCCAAAACAGTTTTTGTGTTAAAAGTTTTATTTTATTAAATTTTGTGCCAGTATTTTTTTTCTTAAGAATCGTCTTAAGCTCTAAGGTGGTCTCAGTATTGCGGTTTCATGCAAGTTTGTTTTTATTTGCCGACTGAGGATTCTGTCACAGTGAAAGGAAACTGTTTATATAGACCCCACTGGAAACGCAAAGTGCTGTCACTCAGATCGGGGATCCCAAATTCATGTGACTTCTGTATGAAGGAAAAAAAAAAAATAATGCTGATTTGGGGACAAGGGACCTGTGCATGTGAATTTCATCTGTATTTTAAAAAATTATCACATCCCTCTTCTTACTTGTCATTAGTGGATTCTCGGGGTTTGGACTTAACGTTGAGCTAAGAAGCATTAAGTCTTTGAACTGAATGTATTTTGCAGCCCTGGTTTTGGACCACAGTAAATGTAGGAGCACTGTTGAAGTCATAGAATGGAGATCGAAGGAGGAAGATTGACTTGGTTCTTAATGGGTTCTATACCTGTAACATACATGACTTGGAATAAAAGCTGTGTGCATGGGCATTACCCCTCAGGCCTTTAGAATTAAGTCCTGAATGCATGTCATTCCATACCAACACTCTACACTTTCTCCTTTGTGTCTGATTTTCCTGGCATCCCACATTTATTGCTTACCCCACCCCACCCCCAGCCCGACCCTGTTACTCCGTAGAGAGAAATGTACAGCTTTCCAATTGGTGAGTGAAGGAGCAGTGGCAGAGGTGACATGAATTCAAGAGCGTCTGAGAAAGCCATTTAGACGTACTGAGTTTGGGGAACAGTGGAGATCAGGATTGCATATAAATAAAATGTGGCTTGGCCGTCTTTGAGAGAAGTACAAGGCTTTCCTTTGAAGAGTCTGAGCTAGTTGAGTCAGATGTCAGGTGAGGCTGTGTATGCAGAGTGAATAGTGCAGATACTATGAGAGCCCTGTGTTTGGATCAGGGTAAGTGAAGGTTAATAATTGCAGAAGAGAGAAATGACTTGAAGGCAAAGGAAACCTAAGAAAGGGAGCTTGGAAAATAAGGGGGTCTGTGAGATTCGAATATATTTTTTAGTTCCTTCAAAGTTTAAAGAGCAACTTAATCAGCTGGGGCAGTGGTGAAGGGTGGCCTGAAAATGTGTGGATTTATTCCNAAGACACATACACACACACACACACACACACACACACACAAAGAATCTGAGGAGGCTCCAGGCTTCGAGATGTCAGCACAGAGCCCGACGCCAGGCTTGAACTCCCCAACTACAAGATCTGACCTGAGCCGAAGTCGGATGCTTAACCATCTGAGCCACCCAGGCGCCCCATGGATGCCTGATTTAAAAGGATGATGACAGAGAGACAGCTCTCGCAGACTTCAGTGGGAGAGGCAAAGAAACAGTTTAGGTGGGCTTCTCAGGGCTAGCCCTTCTTGGGCTCTGGCTGAGAAACTGGAAGTACTAACTATCTGCTAGTTTATCTTCGAGAAAGTGGATTGTTTATCCCCAGGTCCTCTTGCAGACGCTGAATGATCAGGAACTTAGCTCTGTGATTCATGCATTTCCTCATACTGATAAATCGGAGCATCCACTTGGAAAGCAAAAGCAGAATTGGCCCAGCTGTGTATTTTGATCTTCCGGATGCAGGTGCCTTAATGAAGCTCTGAAAATATTTTAGGAGCTGCTCAGGGAGTATTAGGCGGAACTGTTGGACTACATTGTTTTCTCTTAGGTTTTGTGATCTTTTTGGGGCACTGGCAAAGGGGTGTGTGTGTGTGTGTGTGTGTGTGCGCGCACGCACGCGCATGTGCATGTGCGCGCGTATGCATGTATGCATGCATGTGTGTGTGCCTGCAGACATGCAAAACTACAGCTGAGATAATGCCCGGGTTTTTCTGTTAGGTCTTTCCACATTTCAGTAATGAATGGGCAAGAGTAGAACCAAGCCAAGACATCAGCCATTGCTTTCTGTTTGCAACCAGGCTTAACATCACTTTTCGCCGTGTATCAACCTTTCCAATTAAATGTATGCTGAAAACTCCCCTTGTGTGAGTGTGTCTAAGTCCTGCAATCATTCCATAGCAGATAAGTGATAAGAAAGTGCCTCCTTATGCTCCTCACCCCGCTTGTTTGCTAAGATGCCTTTCGTTCGAGGTCGGCCGTTTTCAGTATTTATAGATAGTGTGCTAGTTAAGACAGCTTTGTCAATCTGGCCAGATGTTTTTTCTCTTTCTGTCCAGAGGCCAGAGACCATCCCAGGAAGAGTGGTGGGTGGTTTATACACTGGAAATGTAGCAGAATTGTTGCATTTATGCTTTTTCAAAACACATTAACTTCAGAGGAAGGATGGGCAAATCTGGTTTAGCTGGTGAAACCCTTATTTTCCTGGAGATGCCTTAACCCATGTTGGTTTTGGCTGTAGGGTTCAGGGTCACTTTTGTTTCCTTCTCCGTGCAGGGGAGGGACTTCCCTACACAGAGCCCTGGTTTTGTGGCTTTGGGGGTTGGAGGTAGCATTCAAAGATCAGATATGCTTTTCCTCACTTTGGAGGCGAACACTCTGGGTTTTAGAGCATTAACCTGCCTAATCTTCGTGGTGAAAATTATACCTTCTCTGTTCTAGTCATGCTGTGCATGCTGCTTTCTGCTGGGGTCTATATAAATGTGTTGAACTCATATCTACATTCCAAAGAAATTTCAAGGAACCATAAATATATGTATACATATACATATATAAAGTATATATATTAAAATGAAATTATCTGTATCAGGAATACTGCCTCAGTTATTGAACTTTTTTTAAGAATACTTTTTTTTTTAAGCTGAGAAGTATAGGGATGAAAAAGATGTTATATTGTGTTTGACTATTTTCCAACTTGTATTTTCGTATAATTTATATTTTTTAAAAGCTGAACATTTAAAAGCAAGATGCAAAAAGGAAAAGCAGGTGCTTTTTAAAAATCAGAACTGAGGTAGCTTAGAGATGTAGCGATGTAAGNTTATTTTAGTAGCTGATGCTGGCACATCATTTTGCTGGAGAGTTTTTTATATACTGTAGCCTGATTTCATATTGTATTTTAAACTGTGTGAGATTAAAAACAAAGAAATTCATTCATAACAATGTGGGTTTGGCTCGATTCTTTCCTGTCTGGTGCATGTGTGAAAGCAGGACAGACCTACCAACCAGAGACAAGCACAGGAAGAAATAAATGCAGTTCAGTCTCGCTGATCTCACTATCTCGGGACCAGTTCAGATAAAGATTTCCTAATAAACTTACAATGAGAATACAGGGAAGTATAAAGTAATGCCCTGATCATTGACTGTAATATGGTGTCATCCTAGCTGGAATGTCCATAGCATTGTCACACCGCATTTTTGCTCATGTCTGAAGGGACTAAGAGCCCATGAAACAGGTTTTAAATGACTCAACAGATAAATATTTGATTTCAACTGGATAAAGTTCCTGGTACTAACACAGAAAGATGGGGCACTTGGGTGGCTCAGTCGGTTGAGCATCTGACCCTTGATTTCGATTCAGGTCACGATCTCAGTTAGTTCAAGCTGCACATTGGGCTCTCCTCTGACAGTGCAGGGCCTGCTTAAGATTCCCTCTCTCCCTTTCTCTGCCCCTCCCCTGCTCATGCTCTCTCTCTCTCTCTCAAAATAAGTAAATTTGAAAAAAAAAAAAAAAAGTTGAACATGTTTGGTGATGCTTTGGACATGAGTAGTGTTCTGGTTTCTTCTGGTACTAATTTTGCTCTGTGCAAATTTGGACCCATCACATTCACCTCCTTGGCCCCAACTCTTTCATTGGGACTGAAAACTGAGAATGAGGATATCTGTCAGAACCCCCAGCAGCCCATGCCATAAATAAAATCATATTTGTAAGTGCTTTGGGGACGAGTGCTTGGGAACACATCCTGCGTGGTGCTTCTCTCTTGTTGTTGAAACTGTAGAAGGTGGATGTTTTTAATTAACACCAGCATTTGCAACATGAATCCCAAGTCACAGCTGGAAAGAGAATTTTTGCTGAATTGTTCACAAAGAGAGCTCTGGTTTTGGAAAATCTATTTCTTCAGGCCTGAAACCTGAGGTTTGCTGAGTGTACGTTGAACACTGTGTGGTCTAGTGGCTAGAGTGCTGGACTGGCCATGAGGGGGACTCTGGGTCCTATACCTCAGACAAGCCACCGCCACTCCCTGGGAGACTTTGGGAAGATGACTTGATGTCCTTATATTTTTTAGTCTTCAGCTACAAACCCAAGCAAAGCCAGTTTCTGAGCCAAACTGAGGCCCCATCGGAGCTATCTTGCCTTGAATAACCACTACACAGAAAATAGATCTCTGCCTCAGTCAAGGATTAGGTCAGAGAGCTTTCCTTTGGTGCCAAGTTGCTCTTCTCCCCCAAAGTATCTGATTTGGTGCTGACCAGGTTAAAAGATACAAGATATGCTTGAATGAAATACGCTTAGACCTCTGTTTCTCAAACTAGGGGCTAGAGCTTAGAGTCTCAGACAACTTGGCTTGGGCGATTTCTCTTAATGATACTGCCAAGACCACCATACTGAAGCCACGGTGGGAGCAGCTGGGCCAGAGACAGTATCTTCTCAAACACTGCAGGACTTGAAGGAACAGGCTAGGGTGAGGATAGAGACGGAGGGAAAAAAGGAGTCGTTCAGAAGAAGCTGGCCATCAAAAATCTCTAGATTTGACAGGCTTTCGGGAGGTTAGGGGTTAAAGTAATTGCCCAAGGCTAATCTGGCTCACCACTGCTATGGCTTTGGAGCCAGCGATAACACTCAACAAATAAATAAATAAACACACAAACAGATAAAAATCAAGAGCAACAGAGGTTTCCCGTATAATGAGGTATAATTTTTTAACCTAAAAAGGAAGAGGATTGTGATTTGTGCTTTGGGTAAAAGGAGGCAGGCAATGTAGATGAGAAGTTACGTGTGGGCCGACTGTGAGTTGATTGTGCACCATAAAGTTGTTCAACTTGGCCTTCACAGTGTTGGGACTCACCTGTACAGCTCCGGGGAACAGTGCACTGCAGTACAGTATAGGTGGTCTTTGAATACTGGCATTCCTTTATAGCAGGCACCTACAGACACTGAGTGGTAGGTGCCCCTCAAGGTGAACATGAACCTCCTATTCTGTCTCTAGGTCAGCCCCGCACGTTTGCACTCCTGCCTGGTCCCTGTAGAATTTGACTTGATGGCCCGTAGGAAGCTCTCTATTCAGGATCCATGTTTACTTGGCACGAAGCCCATTTTATTCTAGAACCTATGGTGGAAGGGAGTACACGAGGTCATCACATTCATCAGCACCATCTGACGTCTGAGCTCTTGTTCTTTCCCTTATGCTGTGTTGCCACCCAACAATTGCAAAAGATCTCTGATGATGTTGTCTAATGGTCCTCCATCCACGGGAGCCAGAGTCCCAGTTACAAGAAGGTAGACCGCATACATCGAACACGGGACAAGGGCAGTCTTCTTTCTATAAGGCAGCTTCTCCATTTCCAGAACCAGCTTTGTAACCTCTGCTTCTCCCCAGTGATAGCTCCAGGAAGGTGGTTTGTCATGCAATTTCAGTTGAACAGAGGCCTTTCTCTGGCTCAACTCTAGGGAAACTTGACCTGGGTAGCTGGCCCTTGTCGTTTTACGGGTAAATAGACTCAGCATGCTGCTGCCTGCTCACTGCTGCTTGGGATCCCTCTATGCTATGAGAACCCTCACCTAAGAACAACAAATAACAGAAGAAAGAAACACTTTCCTAGCACCTCTGGCAATGAGGCAGAGATTTAAGGATTCTGATAAAAGCAGGTGTTGATCAATGGGTGAAAAAGTGAAAAGGCTCACAATTGAAGTAAACGCCATTTATGGAGAATTTAAAACTGCAAATTTGGGAGTAAGGCAGCTCTGTCTCTGCCCCCTGTCCAGTGCCATTTCCTGTTTTACTCAATGTTCTGATCTCTTTTCCCTTTTCCATTTTCCTGGAAAATATTTCTATCCTGAGAAAGCCAGTTTCATTCCACTGCCGGGTCTCTCTCAAAGTGCTGACGTCCGAAGTAATGATAGTGACGATCATCTGCCCATGGCAACGCTAGAGAATCAACAATGACCCTCAGGTCTCATGACATGCTGTGCAATCCCCAAAGCCCTTTTGAGTTCCCAGTCTGTCCCTAATCTCTCATCTCTGCCACTCAGGCTCTAGTGCTCTCTCAGCCACAGCGTTTTTAAAGAGCTTTGATGTCAAGTCAGCTCTGGTCACTCCATAAGATTTCACATGGAAGACCAAGGAAGTTTTCAGCAGCCACTAGTGGGAATTATAGAGGGTCAAGAGACGACCACTACCTTCTCTCTGCCCATTCCATGCTGTCAGACTGAGCCACTGACCTGGGACAGAAGCAGGCTATTTTTAATTTTTCCACAGGCAAATCTTGAACTTTCAGCTTTGATTCTTCTACTCTTACAAGGGCTGTCCCCCATATGTGCCTGGGAATAGTAAGTGACTTGAAGAGGTGACAACGATCTTCACAAGGCTAGAAAATTGATGATGACTATTGGCTTTGATCTGGGATTAAGGCAGGAATATTCCAAATATTAGAAGGAGAGATGAGAGATGGGACTGGGAATTCTAAAAAGCTTTGGAGGGCACCTGGGTGGCTCAGTTGGTTGAACATCTGACTCTTGTTCTTGGCTCAGGTCATGATCTCCCAGCTCGTGGGACCGAGCCCCGTGTCAGGATCTGTGCTGACAGCATGGAGCCTGTTTGGGATTCTCTCTCTCTGCCCTTCCCTGCTTTCTCTCTCTCTCTCAAAATAGATAAATAAACTTAAAAAAAAAAAATAAGGCTTTGGGAATGGTAGTGTTTATATGAACCGGTCCTTGCTCTTACAGATCTCAGGGGAATGCAAGTTCAGAACCTCAAAAGTGATTGAATTGGGGAATCTTCTCTGCTAATCTACTTCTCAGATAGACTGATTTTTCCCATTTGTTCTAGTTTCCATGGGAATAAGAAAGTTTACAATTATAGTGCGACCAATGCACCTTTTATTTGAGATGTTTATACACATCAAAGGAAAGGTAAGAGTGATGGTAAAGACAATGAGCAGTGTTTGGAGAGCAAATAGGTATTTCACTAAGGTATCTGTTTTCTCTGTGGTCAAGTTTTCATAATGGCAGCACAAAGCTGTACATGAGCCCAAGGGGATTTAAAGTATTTTCTTCACCGACTTGAGACCACTGGGGTAGGGGATCGGTTCATCTGGGCTCAGGCTTCTTGCTTCAGGAGAAAGTAAGGGAACCAGGTGGATGAACTGCATGATGGGGGGCAGTCCAGGTTAGCTGCTCTGGGCACCCATATGGGCAGCCCACTTGAAATCCCAGATTAGAGGTCTGAGCACAAATCCCAAATTATCCTCTCGGCCACCACAAATAACAACCAAAAACTTGAAACCCGGCCAACAAAGACCCGATTAAGACAAGAGTGACCACAAAGGCTGGTGTACCTGGGGCAGTCCCAGTGTCTACCCATTGTCTGGGATAATTCACAGCAGTTCCTTCCACTTTGATGATATTTCACACGGTCTCCTTATAAAAACCATTAATGGCCTAGAAGCCGATGAATGAAAGAGCGAACACCGTAATTCTAAATTCTACATTTTCAAGTTAAAAGGGGCCTTAAAGGTTAACCTAGCCAACCTCTTCAATTAGGTAGGCATGCATCAACTCAAGGTCCAGAGAGGATAAAGACTTGCCCAAAGTCAACCCCATTAGTGACAGAACTGGCACTAGAAGGTAGGTCTGAATCTCCCCCATGTCCTCCCAACCCTTACCCTTCTTCCTCTACTGGATTGGATCTTGTCCAGTTTCCGGACAACAATCCTAGTTTAAAGGTGACCATAGTTGATTCAGAATTGATGATGGCAGTTCTTGCTATTAGTTCTGATGGATTCCAACAGTCTGCTAAATGCTCATGTTCAGGTTGGGAATGGGAGATTCCTGGGGTGAAGGAAAGTCTTACATCTCCTGATTTTCTGAAACTGAAGATACAGGAGGTACGAGATTACACTGTATGGGAGTACAGGATGTGGTTGCTGGAAGGTACCCTATGTGATGATACTACCAAACAAGTTATTCAGGTAGCAAACATTCCTTGAGAGCCTGCTTTGTGGTTGGCACTGGGTTCAATATCAGGGAAACCATAAGGAAAAGAGGCCCAATTGTTGCCTTTACTCTGCTCTTTGCAAATTAAGGCCATAGACACGGAAAGGGAGAATGAGTATCCAGTGCAGTAAGAGTAATGATTTGACATCTAGGAGGAGCACCCAGTCTGGAAGAATTTATACCCTGAAGGTAAAGAGCAGTCAGCCAAGTGGAATGTGGGAAGAGGTCCAGGTTGAGGCCCAGAGGTGAGAAAGTTCATGGATTGATAGAGAAACTGGAAGTCGTTTCGTGGAACCAAGGCACAGGGTGAAATGGACTAGTGGTGAGTGGCGTGGGAAGGGAGGATGGACTGATGATTCAGAGTCTTGTGTCCCCTGCGGTGGGGAAAGTGGAGGCCTCAGAACCTTCTGGCAAGCCAAGTCATGTGATCTGATCTGATCTGTGCTTAGAAAGATCGTTCTGTTTGTCAGACAGAGAATGGATCAGAAGGCAGGAGGATGGAGGCAGGGGGACCAGTGGGAAAATGGTTTCATTTCTCCAGAAGAGAACCCTCCAAGAGAATCAGCAGTGAGCAGATCAGAAAGGTACTTGAGAGATGGCATTGCCAGGACAGGTGTGGATGGGAGGTGAGCCCCTGCTAGAAACAGGACTTGGGTGGGGGTGGGGGGGTTGCCAAGGTGACTTGTCCTTGGTCACAATATCACCATTATACAGATTTTAGATCTGGGAAGCATCTTAGAGATAAAGTCCAATCCCCTCATTGTAGAGATAAGGGGTTTAAGGTAAGAGGGTGTAGGTGACTTAATCTGAGATCACCTTGCTAACTGATGACAGAGGCATCTTAGGTCTTAGGTCTGCTGACTCTAAGGCCAATCCTATGTGTCTGATGAGGGTCAAGGGCTCATCCCTCCAAACACAGACCAGCAATAATCTATCTCTTCCTTCCCTCCCTTCCTCCTTTCCTTCCAACCCTTCTTTCCTCGGGGACAAGAGCTATTCAGCTTACAAATGGATGAGACAGGCCTCCCTGTGAGGCTGACATAGGCTGTCTCTTCTCATCAGGGTGCTAATCTCTCCCTGGAGCCCTGGGCACCCGCCTCCAGCCCAGGCTGTAATTGGAAGAGAAAGAGAAGGTGCTCAGGTCTCTGCTCCAGCTGCCTGCTCTCCAGCCTCCTGAGAGCTGTTTGAGCCCCATTTGCTGAGTGATCTCTGAATATTATTTCCACAGTCCTATTTGGGGCATACAAAAGAACAGGTGTCTGTTTGGCCAGTACTGTCATAGCTTCCATTTTCAACCCAGCTTTTCCTGCCATGTCTATACCTTGGCCTCACACATCTTCTCCTGACAACCTCCTGCCTTTTTTTTTTTTTTTTTAAAGGTCTTTCTATTATCTCAGTCCTTGGTGATTCCTCCTCTCTCTTTCTCATCCATTCCCTTTATTCGTTTGAATTCCATCTCTCTGTCCTTCCTATTTTCTATTCCTAGAGAGAAAATGTATGTGGTAGGCTGAAGAGAAGAGGCAGTCACATTTAAAAATACAGGTCCTGCCTCAAACTGCATGGTCCTAAGTCTTAGCCCCATTCGCTTTTGAGCTGTGTGGCTTGGGTAAGTGACTTAAGCTCTCTGTGCCTCAATTCCTTCGTCCCTAAAATAGGAATAGCAGTACCACCCCAAAAGACTGATACAGTGACTGCCAATTCATATATGTTGGTGTTTGACACACAGTGTTAGGTGAGTGAGAGTTATCAGTTAATCTGCAACTACAACTCGAGAAAGTCTTTTTCTCCCTTCTTTGAGAACCTTTGGTTGTTGTTTTTTTGTTTTTGTTTTTTTTTTCCCCTCCCTGATTCCCGTAGGAGGAGGAGGCTTCAGCATTCAGTGCAAGGGCTCTGGGGGGCCTGTCTGAAGAGACAGGGGTGTCTGTTCCCACCCTCCCAGCCCTTGGACGGGGCGCTGGGTGCCAGGGCCTCCCTGCTTGCGGTGGGTCACGCTTGCTATTGCAGCTGCAGGTGGGCAGAGCGGCTGGCTCTGAGCATGGAAAGGCAAATGCTGTTCCGGCCAGCTCCAGGACTCAGCATTTTCCACTACTCCTTGCTCTGTTTGCTTTCCTCTTCGGACTCCCCCCGCGGAGCGGGGACTTCTGAATGACGTCCAACAGCAACGCAGGGTCTGCCCAGAGTCCTCTCCCAGTGCCGGGCTCCAAGCCTGCCTCTCGTCTCCCGTTGGCAGGCAGAGGGAAGCAGGGCCTGGCTGGCCCGCACCGAAAGTTCTCACACAAAGTGCCATTGTATGGGGCTGGTCTGTGGGAGACAAATGAAAGGGATTTCAAAATCAACGGCTAGTTATTTTTATCCATGGAAGGGCTGAAATGCCTTTATTTTCCATCTTGGAAAACAAACCTTAAGGGGTCATTGTGCTGCAGAGTGTGTTTCCATTTACTCTGGCATTCAAGCATGTAGGAGGGAGGGCTCCGAAAAGACCTGGATTCAGAAAGGATGAAATCTAGAAAACCAGGCTGTTGGAACTTATGGACCCTCCTTGGATGGGGGGGCGGGGAGGGGGGTTCTGCTGGTCTGGCCCAGAACCCACTTCTTGTGGGACCTTCACTCCCCAGAGCTTTTCTGTTGCCTGTGCTCAGCATGCTTCCTGTGGTCCTCCAGTCTGGGCATCCTCTGGTCCCAGCCCCATGCACTGACTCCGTGGTTGCTGACTGGCTGCTTTCCTCATCCAAACCCTCTGCCTTCTGTATCTGCATCAGGAATATAGCATCAACCTTCCTCCAGGGCAGGGGGCTCCCGGGGGCGGTCTTGACGCTCTAGGAATTGCACAGAAGAAGGCATGGGGTGCGGAAGAAACCATTTAAAACTTCTAGCAATATCTATTTTTAGTCTAAAAATAGGAAGTACATTTTGATTTACTATTGTTGAATATACATATTGACCCCGGGCCTACCGTCAGGTTCCTTGGGCCATCTGCATTTATTCCAGTGATAGGGGAAAGTAAGAATTGTGCACGGTCGAAGGGATGTGTACACTGGTACTCTTATTTCTTTTTTCATCTTTAGCATATTCTGGTGTTTTATGGTTTACATGAACACAATGAGTAGATTTATAAGCCAGAATATCTAATTTTAACCAAATAACCCTCACAGAATGGACAAGTAGCTTACAATGTCTCCTGCAATGAAACTGGATTGTAGATGCAGGAATAATTCAGGCACATAAAGACCAGGAAAAAAAAAAAAAAAAATCGGGGGCACCTGGGTGGCTCAGTCGGTTGAGTGTCTGACTTTGGCTCAGGTCATGATCTCAGGGCTCATGAGTTCTAGCCCCACATCGAGCTTGCTGTTGTCAGCGCAGACCCCCCTTCAGATCTTCTGTCCTCTCTCTCTCTTCCCCTTTCCTGCTTGAGCTGTCTTTCTCAAAAATAAACAAATCTTAAAAAGAGAAAAAAACAAAAAGCCAGATTACTTCTATGCCTGGAATAAATTCTTTGTCAGTCACCTGTTGAAGTTAAAAGAACAACGATTTAATAGATTTGGTAAAAAAAAAAAAAAAAGCCCAAATTATCAAATTTGATACCAAATGATATCAAATACAGACTTACAACTATTGTCATTAATGAGAATTAATGCAAAAAAAATAAATAAAAATTTTTAAAAATGAGAATTAATGCCCTGGTGTATTGTATTATCAATCAATTCTGATAGATATTAATTAGTGCATCTGATTTATAAATAAATATGCACATATTGGAGGTGGTGCTTAAAGATATTTCCTGATGGGCATATGAGGTCAGAAAAGTTTGGAGATGACTGTCCTAATATTTTCTGTGGGCCAACAAGATTTCTGTGTATGGTGGAAGAAAGTTCAGGATTTGCAATCAGTTAAAAAAAAGATCTCAGTTTAAATTCTGACTCCACCACTTGATAAACAATGTGACTTTGGGAATACATATAGTTTCTCTGAGCCTCAGTTCCCACAAAATCACAATGAGGACACTTCACTGGTGCAATGTGAGGATCAATTAAGTTATATTAAGTGCCTAGAATAGTACTTAGCATAGAGTAATCACTCAAGAAATGTTTTGCTTTTCCACTCTCGCTTCTGTGAGGATCCAAGGGTTTCAGGTGAAACACATTCTTCGTGAAATCCTACTACTGACCCTCAGAGAAAGTTCCCATGTGGCTGAGAAGGTAAGCCTGTGTTTTTCAAAACAATCACTGACGGGCTGTTCTTGGCTCTAAGAGGAGAGAAAGTTTGAGTGTGTGTGTTTAAAAACCACTCTGGCTAGGCCTTCCCGGTGGCTTCCTAACAAGTGTGCAATAAATGGTTGTATGTTGGTTTTAACCCAGTTCCCAGCAGACCATTTTTTTACGTCAGAAGGTAGAACACAGCAGTGCCACAATTGGCAGTAATTAGCCCCCCATGATGCAACTCAGCCAAAGGTCTCAGAAGCGAATGAGCCATGGAAACCAGGAAGCCCCCACAGAGCCTGGGGCCTGGCCTTTGGCAGAGGATTTTTGGCACAACCCAGCCCTGTTATAAAAGAGGCAGTGTGAGGGGCGCCTGGGTGGCTTAGTCGGTTAAGCGTCCGACTTCCGCTTGAGGCATGATCTCGCGGTTCGTGGGTTCGAGCCCCGCGTCGGGCTCTGTGCTGACAGCCAGCTCAGAGCCTGGAGCCTGTTTCAGTCTGTGACTCCTTCTCTCTCTGACCCTCCCCTGCTCACGCTGTCTCTCTCTCTCTCTCTCTCTCTCTCTCCTAGAAATAAATAAAAATATTTTAAAAAATAATAATAAAAAAAATAAAAGAGGCAGTGTGTGGGAGTGGCGTGGGGAGTGAGGCTCAGTCCTTCTGGTTCCTCTGCCCAGCTCTCATTTTGCACACAAGGATACGAGGGGAAGAATGATGGAGACATCAGAGTGTGAGAGCCATACTCTTTCTTCCTGCCGGCTCCCGCCCCTGACTGGTGCTGAAACTAGGATTTAGATGATCTCCTAACAGTCGTATGCCAGCTTTCAGAAAACACGACCAGCTCTTGCACATACCCGTCAGAGCCCCTCATTCTAAACAGAGCTTTAGGTTCAAGTCAATCCCAGATGCCCCCACACCCGTTGCAACTGCACCTGGGAGAGCTTTTTGGGAATCAGAGATTCTATATCCCAATCTTGAAGAAAATGGCCAATGAAAAGAAAACCAACGAGGTTTTTTTTAAAGCCCAGCAATCAAAGTATGTTTGTGTAGACACTGAAAGAGACTCTCTATACTAAGAAACAGCCTTCAGCAAAAGGTGAGTGAGCTGATGTGACCTGAGCAGGTTGACAGGAAACTACTCTGGCCCAGTGCTCTGTGGGTGACCTCACTGGTGTGCTCTCCCACAGTCCATTCCAGACAGGTGACCAACCTGTGAGTCAGGCTTGCTTGGGCAGGAGGCAGCCAATTTAGGGAATACACCCGTTCCTGTAACCTGACAGCCATGACCCTTGACCTTAGAGGGGTTATTCCATCTGCGGACAAAGCAGGCTTTGTCCTTATAAACTGTTGACAAATTGTTAGAAGCAAACACATCACTCTCTCTCCCACCGTTAGCCATGCAGGGTCTTAGATTGCCTGGAATATCTCTGGCCACTCACTTCTCTTCTTGTCTGAGGTCAGACTTCTTTGAGTTTCAGATTAACTATGCTTTATTCATGACTGCCTTCACTTCTCCATGACAGTGAACTCCCAGAGTCGAGGGTGCCAATTCCTAAGCCTGCAGACAGTGATATATTCCTGGGACTTTCCCATCCCGCCAAGCATTCTTTCTTCTCTGAATTTCAAAAGTCCATACCAGAAGCTTCTGTCTCTTTTTAGAATCCAAATATGGACTCCAGAAATAGGCAGACCTAAGATCAAGTTGGGGGACCTTGAACTAATAACAATCTGCCTGAATCACCATTTCTTCTTTTGCAAATGGAATAATACCTACTTCATAGAATTGTTATGTTGATCAAATGTAATAATGTAATAAATTGCCCTTTACAGGGCTGATGTATGGCAATGCCCAGGAAACATTTGTTTCCTCTTGTTCATCAATTCTGCAGGGCAGGGAGTTCCCCCCAAATACTTTCATTCTTTTTTTAATATTAGTTTTATCTGCGTTTTAAAAAGATTGTATATTTATTGAAAATTTAAGTAATACTGAAAAAGATTCAGAAGAAAATTTTACACATCCCCTTATGTGTTTCACTATTGAATATGTGTCTATTTAATATGAAACATACTTTGTATTGAGGTAAAATTTATGTACAATGATATTCACAAACCTTAATGTTCAGTTTGATATATCTGTGTATATAATTCTTCAGAAAGTTCCCAAATCTACCCCCTGCAGTCGATCACTGAATTCTATTACCATGGGTTGGTTTTGCCAGCTCTTGAACTACATAATTCATAAAGCATTGCACAGAGTACTGAAAAAGATTTTGCATCAGTCATGAAACAAAATTAGGCTTGGACTAAATGCTGTGTACTCCTGCCTAAAAAAGCTTAAAAGCAAGACTCAGAAGGGTCAAAGTGTTTTCAAGTAACTTAGCCCGAGAATATTTTTAGGAATACAAAAATATCCAACAAAGCCACAGTATCTGATATCCAATAAACAATTACTAGGCATACAAAGAAGCAGAAAAATATGACCCATAAAGAGGGAAAAAAATCAGTGAGGAGATTTCCCAGAAATGACACAGATAATAGAATTAGTACACAGTATATTAAAGGAGAGTAACAATCTCATACGTTCAAATAGCTCTAGGAAAGTCTGAACATGCTAAGTAGAGATGCGGAATATACCAAAAAATAAATAAATAAATAAATAAATAAATAAATAAATAAATGACCCAATTCAAACTTCTGGAGGTTAAAACTATAACATAAGAGGTGAATGGTACAATGGATGGGATTGATGTTAGAGTTAACACTGCAGAAGAAAAAAATTAGTGAACTTAAAAAATCATAGCAAAACAAGTGGCCAAAATAAAACATGTTGAAAAGGAAAATGAGCAGGGTACCAGTGAGCTGTGGGAAAAATTTAAGTGTCTGAATAAACATGTAATTGGAGTCTCCACAGGGGCAGGGAGTGTTAGGAAAAAATATATATTTAAAGAATTATTACTGCCTGAAATTGTCACAGATTTGATTAAAACTACAGACTCCAAGATCCACGATGTAGAAGTTCAACAAACTCCAAGCACAAGAAACTTGAAAACAATGATGGCAAAGCACATGACAATCAAATTTCTTAAAACCAGTGATCAAAAGGAAACTTGGAAGGTAATTAAAGAAAAAAGATATATGCAGAGAATAAAAAGTAAGAATAATAGCAGATTTTTCATCAGAAGCAATTCAGGCAAGAAGTCAGTGCACGTTTTTAAAGAACAGAAAGAAAAAAATAGGTTCCCTAGAGCTTATACCTAGTGAAGATACCAAAAACAATAGCAAACAAAGATCTTTTCAGATATACAATTTGAAATATCTTATCATCAGCAGAACTGCACTATGAGAAATCATAGTCTTAAAAGTCATCATCATAGGGGCGCTTGGGTGGCTCAGTGGGCTGAGTGTCCGACTCTTGATTTCGGTTCAGGTCATGATCCCAGAGTCATGGGATGGAGCCCCACCTTATGCTCTACACTGAGTGTGGAGCCTGCTTCAGATTCTCTCTCTCTGTCTCTCTCTCTCTCTCCCTCTGCCCTTCTCCCTCCTTCTCCCTCTAAAAAAAAGTCACCATAAGAAAACAATTTGTAACAATATATGGTGATAGATGTTAACTAGACTTACTCTGATCATTTCATAACATGTAGAAATATCCAATCAAGAATAAAATAAAATAACCTCATGCCTGCCAGGATGGCTAAAATAAAAAACACAAGAAGCGAGAAGCGAGCATGTGGAGAAAA
Source organism: Crocuta crocuta (assembly GCF_008692635.1). Classification (NCBI taxonomy): domain Eukaryota; kingdom Metazoa; phylum Chordata; class Mammalia; order Carnivora; family Hyaenidae; genus Crocuta; species Crocuta crocuta. The sequence continues at coordinate 4,960,011 of NW_027528872.1, forward strand.
AAGGAACCTCTTGTACTGTTGGTGGGAATGCAAAATGATGCAGCCACTCTCGAAGATAGTATGTAGGTTCCTCAAAAAATTACAAATAGAACTGCCCTATGATCCAGTAATTTCACTGTTGAGTACTTACCCAAAGAATATGAAAACACTAATCTGAAAGGATATATGCCCTCCTATGTTTATTGCAGCATTATTTACCATACCCAAGATATGGAAGCAGCCTCAGTGTCCATTAATAGATGAAATGGATAAAGAAGATGTGATATATATGTATATAATATATTATAACATATATACTATATTATATTTTTATATATATTATACATAATATATATATATTATTCAGCCATAGAAAGGAATGAAATCTTGCCATTTGCAACAATGTGGATGGACCGCGAAAGTATAATGCTAAGTAAAATAAGTCAATCAGAGAAACACAAATATAATATGATTTCACTTATATGTGGAATTTAAGAAACAAAATAAATGAACAAAGGGAAAAAAGAGAGACAAACCAAAAAACAGACTCTTAACTATAGAAAACAAACTGATGGTTACTGGGGGGGGGGGGGGGGAAAATAGGTGAAGAGGATTAAGAGTGCACCTATCTTGAGGAGCACTGAGTAAGGTATCAAATTGTTGAATCGCTATATTGTACACCTGAAACTAATGTAACACTGTATATTAACTACACTGAAATTAAAATAAAATTAAAAATATTTTTAAAAGAATAAAATAAAATAAACAAAAAAAGATATCACAAAAGATAGTTTTCAAGCAGATGGAAAATAATATCAGATGGAAATCTGGATGCACACAATAGAATTAAAAACCTTGGAAATGGTAATAATGAGGAGAAATATAAAATTCTTTTTTTCTCATTATTTAAATCTTTCTGAAAGAACATTGATTGTGTAAAGCAAGCATAAGAGCACTGAAGAAATGAAATGTACGGCAACAGCTATCCAAAGTTCAGCAGGCAGGGAATGGAAGAGCATTGTTGTAAATTGCTTTTACTGTATGTAAAGTGGTACAGTATCACCTGAGAGCTGACTGTGATGTTGAAGACATATTCTACAAACCCTAAATCGACTGTTAACAAAATAAAACAAAAGAGATAAAATGGAATAATAAAAATATGCAGTTAATCCTAAAGAGAGCACAAAGAGAGGGGAAAGAGCAGCAAAAAACAGATGGAACAAATAGAAGAAAAATTAGGAGGCTGGTAAATTTAAAACCAGTTGTGTACATAATATTAAACAGAAACAATTTAATCTCCCCAAACTGAAAGTCAGAAATGCCAGAGTGATAAAAAGAAAGACCCAGCTATATGTTAGTTAGAAGGATACACTTAAAATATAGAGGCACAAGTAGGTTAAAATTAAACAAATGAAAAATGGTATACAATGTTAATACCAGTCAAAATAAAGCTAGAGTAGATATATTAATATCTGCAAAAGTACATTTTGTTTGTTTTGTTTGTTTGTTTATTTATGAGAAAGAGAAAAAGAGTGGGAGCAGAGGAGGGGGGCAGAGAGAGAGAGAGAGAGAGAGAGAGAGAGAGAGAATTTTAAGCAGCATCCATGCTCAGTGTGGAGTCCAATGCAGGGCTTGATTCCGTGATCCTGGGATCATGACCTGTGCTAAAATCAAGAGCTGGCTGCTAACTGATTGAGTCACCCAGGCACCCCAGAAAAAGTAGATTTTAGAAGAATGAAGAGAACCAGGGATAAAGAGGATCACTAAATAATAATAAACTGATCAATTCACCGAGATATAACAATCCTAAATATTTATTCCCCTAGTAACTGAGCTTCACTAAACATGAGACACAAAAGAACGAACTGATAGGCAAAAGAAACAGATCAAAGATTATGGTTATAATAAAAGATTTCAATAACTGATAGAAATTATAGACAGAAAGTCAGTAAGGATCTAGAAGATTGGAGCAACACTATTAATCAAATTGACCTAACTGACAATTATAGAACACAGAATATACTTTCTTTTCAAGTATCAATGAAACATCTACCAAAACAGACCATATGTTGTGTTGTAAAGCAAATCTAATTAATTTAAAAGGAGTCAAATCAAAGAAAATTTGTTCTATAACCACATGGAATTAAATTACAAATTAGTATCAGAAAGATAGTTGGAAAATCCCTAAGTAGTCTTAAGCTAATGCTATAAATAACTCATGGATTTTAGAATAAATCAAAAGAGAAGCTGCCAAGTATGTTGAACTGAACAGAAATAAAAAGCTAACACTAAAAATGTGGATTTTAATAGTACTTAAAGGAACATTGATAGCACAAAAGTTCTCATATTAGAAAAGAAAACAAAAAAGGCCTCAAATCAATGAGCACAGCTTCCGCTTTAAGAAGACATCCAGAGGGCCAACAGACACATTAAAAGATGCTTAACATTACTCAACATTGGAAAAATACAAACTGAAACTACAATGAAACAATCACCTCACACCTGTCATAAGGGCTAAAATCAAAAACACAAGAAACAAGTGTTGGCGAGGATGTGGAAAAAAAAAAAGGAACTCTCATGCACCATTGGTGGGAATGCAAACTTCTGCAACCACTCTGGAAGACAGTATGGAGTTTTCCTCAAAAAGTTAAAAATAGACCTACCCTTTGATCCAGTAATCACACTACTGGGTATTTACCCCAAAATAAGAAAACGCTAACTTTAAGGGATACATGTACTTGTATGTTTATTGCAGCATTATCTGCAATAGCCAAATTATGGAAGCAGCCTAGGTATCCATCAACAGGTGCATGGATAAAGAAGATGTGGTACATATATACAATGTAATGAATACTATTCAGCCACGAAAAAGGAATGAAATCTTGTCATTTGCAGCAATGTGGATAGAACTAGAGAGTATATAATGCAAAGTGAAATAAGTCAGTCAGAGAAAGACAAATACCATACGATTTCACTCATGTATGGAATTTAAGAAACAAAACAAATGAGCAAAGGAAAAACAGAAAGAAACAAACCACGAAACAGATTCTTAACTATAGAAAACAAACTGATGGTTGGTTACCAGAGGGGAGCTGTGAGGGCGATGCGGGAGAAAGGTGATGGGGATTAAGACCACACTTACCATGATGAGCACTGAGTAATGTACAGAAGTGTTGAGTCACTATATTGTACCCTTGAAACTAATATAAAACTATGTATACTATGTTAACTATACTGAAATTAAAAAGCTTACTCAAAAAAAAAAAAAAAAAGAAAGAAACTAGGAGAAGAAAAGCAAACCTAAAAAAGGAAAAGACACAGAAAGATCAGAGGCCGAATTGATGAAGCAGAAAATAGAAAAGCAATTGAGAAGATCAATGAAATTAAGAGACAATTCTTTGAGAAGATCATTAAAACCAGTATATTTCTAAACTGATCAGGAATGAAAAAGAGAATACCCAAATTTCTAACATCAAGAATAAGAGAGGTGGCATAGCTAGTTTCTAAAGACATTAAGGGATACAATAGTACCTACTGTATGATTCCATATATATAAAATTATAGAAAAAACAAATTATTCAGCACAGAAGAAAGCAGTTCTGTTGCTGCTGTGGATGAGGGGGAGGGAGGAATGGCTTACCACGGGGCACAAAGGAAATTTTGGAGTTGATTAAATATTTGGTACTTTGATTGGCCTCATGAGAATATACATATTTCAAAACAGATCAAATTATATACTTATACATGTGCAGTTAGTGTACTTTAATTAGAAACCATTTTTAAGAAAATACAATGCTCTCCATTATAGCCAATAGTCTGCTAAGATCCACTGCCTCTAAACAGTTTACTTGGAGAAATTATATTTGCCTTATAGTAATTATGAGTTTCCCTAAGCCATTCACATAGTAATTCAATGACCTTAAAACTTAGGAAAAATACAGGTGCATTTTGTTGCTGCTGGAAACAGAGAAACTAACTGGCTTGTGGATAACTCAAGCTCATGGTCTTGGCCTCGCTGACAATGGACATCAACCAACTGAGCTAACCAGCCACTGATAACATTATAAAGAGACTTTATTGAGGGTTTTGTGTGTACTAAGTTTTCAACTCTTTGGGTGATTACTGGATTGTATGGAAAGAGTGAAATTTTCTTTACATATATATAACTTCACACATCCACAACTATTTCCTAAGGCCGAACTTTTAGTGTCTTTTAAAAACTCTTTTTGTTGAGGTATAATTGACTTACATTATATTGGTTTCAGGTATATAACATTATACTTTGATATCTGTCTATAATGCAAATAATTACCACAATAAGTGCAGTTAACATCCATCACCATCCAATGGGATTACTGTTGAGACTTGTTTAGTTACAACTAATAGAAGACATCTTGAGATCTCCTAGGGAAAGATGCATTTTATGGATTCAGGGATGAGCGATGGGCCTTTGTGACTGTCAGGAATGCAGCCAGAACTGTGAAGTTTCCAGAACCAGAGACTGAAAGATGATCAGGACTTCCTGTCCATCTCTTGTTTCTCCTTTCCGTACTTCTGCAGCTTTATTCTTTCTCTTTACAGGCAAGCTTCCACTGTTTTCTTGTTCCATATGATAGGAAACATGGCCTTGCAAAAGTTCCAGAGTTTAGGTGGCGTGGGTCCAACCACATAACAAGAAACCAAATCTCTCCCTTTCTCCGCCATGATTTTAAAAATCCCAAGGAAAGGGCTCTGATTAGTTCAGCAAGGGTCAAATTCTTACCTCTGACCATGTAGCAGTGGGAAAGATATCCTCTTTCTGGGAGCTTCTCTTGTGGGTAGGGCAAGCAGTGACTGGAGACAACTGCGGGGGCAGACAACTCACTGTTTCCATTCTACAGGGACAAAGTTTATGCATGTAACTATTTTGATGTATATTACCATGTTTTCCTACAAAATGGTCTACCTTCCCACCGATAGCGTATATGAGCAACTATTTCTAAATCAAAATAACAACTCTGTAGTCTGTCCCACTACATCCAAGTCTTTCAAACGTAACACTCAATTTAGATAGTTAAACTATCCGAGAGGGACAGGCTAACGTTATATCTTTTTCCTTCTGTGTCTTTAACTCATTTCTATACTCCTTTCCTAGAGTCTCCTTTCCTTCTGCCCCCAATTTTAGGCGACCACAAAAGATCTGGGCATGGCACTCAAGGAACACACCTTCTCAGGAAACTTGCCAACTCTCATAAATTCATTGATCACTTTTATAATATTGATCTCCAATATCTATATCCCCTTCTTAACTGCTCTTCTAATCTGTCATTAGTAGCATAATCTCCTACAACATTCATGGCCAGACACTGAGGCATCAACCTGGACTACTCTTCTTCCCACCTTTGCCATGTCCAACCTCTTGCCAAGATTTTTGGCCATCCATGGAGGCATCTTTCTTTCCTATCTGCTCACCATCAATCTCTAGTGTTCAGTCCACACAAAGGCAAAAAATGGTGGAACTCCAGCTCCCGAGTTTAGATTTTATAATGTAAGTCACGTAAAGGATGAACTAACTCAGCCCCGATTCCAAATTCTCTGCATGAGTCAAGTTTCTATTTCTGAACCAATTAGGTATAGCCAGGGGTCAGGGTTACACAGCAGAAATATCACTGGTGACCAGTCCCTATGTGTGGGGTGCGTTGTTCCCAGAAAAGAGGGTCCAGGGGGAAAACTCTGTAGGTGGTCATTACATGAGTCACTGAAACACCATAGAGCTTCAAGTATTATTCGAAATCAATGTTTGGGATATATTCCACACATTGTTGGTGAACTTTAGGTCCAAATATAGATTTCCTGAGTAAATACATCTTAATTTTCTGGTGGAAATTTTTATATAATTATTTCATGAAAAAAAATCTGAAAATGCAAGTAAAGGAAACATCATCGTATCTTCCTGGTTTTTATTTAAATAGAAAGAGCATATGATCTGCAACCAGAAGCCTGTTCAGACTCTCATTTTTCATCATCTAGACTTGCAGTATGTAGTTCCCTTGATGCCAAGGTTTGTGGCCTCCAACTCCCTGTTGCTTCATACTGCTGGAGTGACATCAGCATTCTGGGTTTTCCCAGATGTGAGCCCAGAGGCTCTCAGTGCTCTAAGTATGAGTTGTTTTTGGATTAGGAAGAGTAAGCAGACAGGTCTAGAGGAGGCTTCCCTATAGCTTAAAACATCATCCCTACTGTACTAATGATCAAAATTAAACTCAAAGAAAAAAAAATATTAAACTCCAGGAGAGAGTCACTCTTTTGGCTGCTAAATTTTTAGGTATTTCTACAAAGTATTCCAGGGCAGAGAAACACATGAACCCTTCCTGCCTCATCTCCCACATTCTATGCTATATTCGTACAGGATTTTTTAAATCCAGAGACTTGCTATACAATCTCATGCCCGCCTCCGGGTTTATGCAATTGTTGTTGCCTTTGGCTTTTTCTATGTGCGAAGAGTCTACATATTTGCCAAAGTCCAGCTCAGATACCTCTTCTTTTATGAAGAGTCTTCCTTCCCATCTTTCCTCCCATTTTTTCCTACTCCTCCGACTTCTGCTGATAGGGCTGTTCCTGCGGAAGTAAACCCATCACACCTTGTTCTTCACTCTTCAGCACATTTAACCAAGAGGTTCAGCGCCTACTTTGTTTCAAGTATTAGTATTTGCCTTTTAATTGTATAGGATAAAAAGGCATGTTTCTTGCCTACAAGTATCTTTTAGTCTCGTGTAGAAACAAAAAAAGGAAAATATCATATAACATATAGCGTGTATGTGTGTATAGTGAAAGGGATAAGCAATTTTCTTCTCCGTTCCTGGTGTTTCCCTTCATGTGGAAGGAACTCCATCAGTGTAACACTCCCAGCCTTTCTCTGTCCCTTACTTGCCCTACTCCAAGGACCGATGTATTTGATGGCTGAGTTTTGAAAGAAAAAATTAGTCCTGCTCGTGAGGGATTCATATTGTACTCTGTTAGCCCATGCGATAAATCTACATGCTATCTACTCTCTACAGTGGTAGGCTCTCTAGTGAGGTGGACTGACCAGTCCATCCGAGCCTGTGCCTCGAAGGTTAAGCCACATTCTAGGTCATTGTTAGGAAGCTCGTTTGTCTAGTTGCCCATAGCTATTAACTCCTCACTATTATGTGAGCTTTATCACTACTAAGGGTAATATTCTGGGATCCCTTTCCATGTACTTTTTTAAAGATCTTTTTCAAAAATGCGTTTCAGAGCTCATGTAGTAAAACGGGTACTATGCTCTGACCACTGAAACTGCCCATCATTGCGTAGTTAGGTTCAGGCTGCAAGGAAATTTGATGAAGGAGGAACAAGAGGATTCGAGAATTTGTTACAGAGGATGCAGACATTCTTTAGTAAAGAAGGAGCACTGTTAACATGGAGAGCAACATGCTCACAGAAAGAGCATGGCAATTCCACAAAAGGATGTATCACCTGGGTTGAGGGGCTGAGGGTATCCAGAGATGTGAGTGGAAAGAAAAATAAGAACCAGATCACAAAGGGCTCTGCCATGTTAAGGAGCTTAGGTATTTGTCCATAGCCAATGGGGGATCAATGGAGAAATTCTGAATTAAGGAATGTTGTGAGGAAATGTGAGTGCCAAAAAAATGACTCTAGCAGCAGTAAGAAACAGATTTGATAATGAAAGCCATATGCTGTTGGCATTAGAAAAGACACTATAGACCAATGGAGCATAAGAGACAGCCCAGAAATTCTCCCTCTCTGCCTCTGCCCCACTCTCTCTCACTACCTCTCAAAACAAATAACTAAACTTTTTTTTTTTTTTAAAGAGAGAGAGCCCAGAAATAAATCCAGACATATATGGTCAACTAATCTTTGGCTAAGGTCAAGAATATACAATGGTAAGAAGACAGTTTTTTCAACAAATGGTGCTGGGAAACTGGATGCTCACATGCCAAAGGATGGAAACGGACCCTTATCACATCATGCAAATGGAAACTGACCCCATCACAAAACTCAATTCCAAATGGATTAAAGATTTAAAATAAGACTTAAATTGTAAAACCCTTGGAAAAACACATAGGGGAAAAGTGTCATGATCTCAGTCTAATGATTTCATGGATATGACACCAAAGGCACAGGCAGTAAAAGCAAAAATAGACAAGTGGGACTCAATCAAACAAAAACCTTTTGCATAGCAAAGGAAAGAATCAACAGAGTGAAAAGGCAACCCACATAAACTGGAGAAAACATTTGCAAAGTATGCATACGGTAAGGGGTTAGCTTCCAAAATATGAGAAGAGCCCCTAAATTAAATAGCAAAAAACCCAAATAGCACAATTTTAAAAAAGAACTTGAAAAAACATTTCTCTAAAGAAGACTTACTAATGGCCCAACGTATGTGAGAAAATGCTCAATATTACTAATCATCAGGAAAATGCAAACTGAAACCACAGTGAGATATCATTTAGCCCCTGTAGGTGAGAATGTGGAGAAATCAGAGCCCTTGTGCATGGTTGTGGGAATGTATAATAGTGCAGCCACTATGGAAAACAATATGGAGGTTCCTCAAGTCATTAAAAATAGAACTATTATATGATCCAGTAATCCTACTCCTGGGTATATATCCAAAAGTACTGAAATTACAATCTCAAAGAGCTATCTGTACTTCCATGTCCATTGCAACATTATTCACAATTGCCAAGATATGGAAATAACCCAAATGTGCAACAAGGGACAAAGGATAAAGGAATCATAGTATACACATACAAAATGGAATATTATTCAGTCTCTAAAAAGAGGGAAATCTTACCATTGGTGACAACATTGGTGGATCTGGAAGACATTACATGAAGTGGAAGAAGTTGTTTGCAGAAGCACAAATGTTGCGTGATTCCATTCATATGAGGTATCTAAAATAGACTTACAGAAGCCAAAAACAGGATGGTGGCTTCCAGGGTAGGGGAAGGGAGAAAGGGGAAGTTATTGTTGAATGGGTATAAAGTTCTAGTTGTTCAAGATCCGTAAGTTCCATAGATTTGCTGTACAACATAGTGCCTATAGTAAACAATACAGTGTTGTGCACTTAAATGCTTGCTGACGGGGAGGATCTCATGATAACTGATGTTACTACCAAACAAACAAACAAACAAACAAACAAACCCAAAGGGACAAGGAAACCTTTGGAGGTAATGGATGTATTTATTTCCTTGATTGTGGTGATGGTGTCACAGGTGTATGTGTATGTCCAAACTCATTAAATTGTATATAATAAATGCGTGTTTTTGTATGTATCAATCGTGCCTCAATAAAACTGTAAAGAATGAAAGAAAGAAAGAAAGAAAGAAAGAAAGAAAGAAAAAGAAAGAAAGAAAGAAAGAGAAAGAGAGAGAGGAGGGAAGGGAAGGGTAAGGAAGGGAAGGGAAGGAAGGAAGGAAGAGAGAGAGAGAGGAGAGAGAGAGAGAAAAAGAAGATTGAAAGAAAGAAATGGACTTAGTGGGGGTAGAGAGCTAGACGATATGGAGACTGGTTATATACTCACTAGTCCCTATAAGAGGTGAGAAGGAACCAGAGTTAGCATAACAATCCAAAGAGCAAAGGGAAGAGAAGCAATAGATCATAGAGGAGTAGACTCTGTAGGATATGGCTATTGAATGTGCAGGTGGGCGGTGAGAGGGTCCATGCTGGCTCATAGAACGGGTTTGACCAGCTGGAAGGATGGAGAAGATCAGATGCCTATGACTGATACCTTTATCTTACCACCTAAACTACTGCATCAAAATGCATTGATAATTCAACCACATTTGTTCAAGACTTCTTAAAAAGAGAGAGTAGGACTTCTGGGTTTCGAGAAGGCCTTTCACATTGCCTGATATATAGCAGGCTTCTTCTCGAACTTATCAATGTCTTTTTTGAAAAATACAAATAGTGCTTACTATGTGCCAAGTACTGATCTAAATGCTTTACAAATAATACTTCACATACTTCTCGCAACAACCCTACAGGATAGATATAATTGTCCTCACACTACAAATTAGGAAAGTGAGGCACAGGGATTCATCAGCTTGCCTAATGTGGTAATAAGTTGCCGATCTGGGTTTCAAGCTCAGGCAGCCTGGCTTTGGAGATGTTTCCCTTAACCATTGTATTGTATAAATGTATGAATCTCTTGAAGGCTGTTATGTTAATATACCCAAAGTGACTTCTATCGATGTCAATTGAGAAATATCTTTGAAAGTCAGCTCAGATATCCTCTGACATTCCAGCAGTGACTTGAGCCCCAAGACTGGGTTCAAAGTCCCTCCTGTGTGCTTCACTGGGTGCAGAGTCCCTTCTGGGTGCTACCACAGTGCCCAACATTGACTTCTGTCCTAGGATAGACCCTATCTTCTTGGAACTGCCTATTCATTTCTCTGTCTCCCTTGCTAGCTTGTGAGCAAGCTCCTTGATGGCAAAGGATCATGTCTACTACGTGTCTCTGGTCAAAGCACCTAGCACTCATTTGTTCTGGCTAAATTCAGAAAGAAATAACTTAACAAGGTTGATACCCATATGGCAAGGTGCCAACAAGACCCTTGTGAGATGGAGTAGCAGTTGGGGCTGGTGGTTGGGAGGAAGGTGAAATGTACATAGAGCAAGAGACTGCCCTCAGGGACTAAGCCCTTCTAATCTCATGGAGAGAGGAGGTCGAGGTGGAGAATTCCCTGCCAGCGAAGGCTCCAAACATCTGTTTCTCATCTTACTATCCATTTATGATTTTCTCCCTCTTCCTCCCTCTGACTCTTTGGGGTTGGTTGCAGCCAGAAAGCCCATGTGGAAGTGAAGTTCTCGGTAAATCACCAAGAAGGCTCCAGGGCTTTAGGGCTCACTTCTCACTGGAAAGAGCCAAATCCAGCAGAGGCTGGCGAGGGCTGGTAAAGAAAGCCGGACATGGGATATCTCCGCCTTGTTTCTCTGTACAGTGAGTGGGGAAGGAGGATATGGGGGTGGTGCATATTTGTGTGTGCACGTGCGTGTGTATGTGCATGTGTGTGTGTGTGTGTGTGTGAGTCCAGGTTATGGCTCAGACCCTTCCTTGTAGCTCTCAGAGAAGTCAAAGTCTCTAGGGGGCTGAGCCTCGACAGCCCTGCCCACACCCGCCTGCCCCATCCGGCTAAGCACACGGGTGTCCCTCCATGAGAAAGTCTCTGCAGAGGCCAGGTCTGTGCCAGGGCCCCTCTCCCTGCCTCCCGCCCCCAGACTTCACAGGAAAGTAAACAGGGGCAGGGAGATCACACCCAAATGACTTGGAGTGGTGGCCAAATGAGAGCAGAGCTAGGCAGAGATTGTGAGAACATGAAAATGAAGTAATAGGAAATGCCATTTGTGGAATCTCCATAGGGCCGGTAGTGAGTTTCTCTGTTAACAGTGTTGCCTTTGAAAGTGAAGCCACTTTCTACTTAATTAAGTTACTTTATGTTGACATTCGGGGAGAGCCAGCTTAGGGCACTGGGGTCCCTGGGCTAAGACAATCACAGATGAATCTGTTAGGACAATCAAATTCCAGCCTGCTCCCACTGATGGCCACTGAAACTTTGCATAGATGCTTCAGCCCCCAGATCTCTGTTTCATCAGCCTTTAAAATTTAAGTGATGCTGTATTAGGACTAAGATTCGTTTTAAGATTCCCAAGGCCTGGTGTTAATATATTTCTCTATTATGAATGCCATCATTCTTGCAGGGAGATTTTTACTGAAACTTCAGGGACTCCGTGGTTCTTTCTGGAGGCCTTGAAATGATCTAGAATGGGCCTTTGTGGTATAGCGCTTGGTTTGAGTTATGTTCCATGAATTTTTCCACTTCTTAGCCCATCAAAGTCCTCCACTCAAAGCAGAACTGACTCGCATCTAGAATTCTTTCCATTAATGACCAGCCCCCTCTAATAGACTAAATTGGAGACTCACATGGTATAATAAAGGATTTCTGTACTACATCCAAGTGTGAGGAAAAGCCTGGGAAATGTAGGTTCCAGAAAAAATTGATGGTTCATGAGAATAACAGATGAGATTATTTGAAATCGACACCATTCCTGACAGCCAAGGACTCAAATTCCCATTGTACAAGTGCCTTTCCCATGTGTCTTTTAGGATCTCAAGAAAGAACCTTCTGCTTTACACAACGTTTGCTACAAACTTCCATTTGACCCAGAGAATGGGTTTTCAATGCTCCTCCTATGCAGGAGAGCTGAGCGCCTGGTGGAATTCATACTAAGAGGTAAATGACTAACGCCAGAGCCTGAGGGCAATGGGGAGAGAGTTTGAGTGTCTAAGCTGAAATGAACAGATGACCCCCCCATCACCCCTATAAAACATTAAGGTAGGAGGTCCTGTTAGAAGGGCCTTGATTATATTTACAGGAACATCTGAGACTCTCCCTACAGCCTTGTTTGGCTGAAGCTTTGCTACTGAAATAATTCATTATAGCTGTACATAGCTCCAACTTTCCTTTAAATGAGCCCTTTCCCAGAGACCTCCCACAGCTAATAACAATAAACATTTTTGGATGGTCTCAACTATGAATTTGACAGAAATATACCAACATGTTTGAATCCAGCAGCATATATTGCCTCGACTGAATGTTAATAGTAACGCCAACGACAGCATCTAACACTGGTCAAGTATGTCCCGGGCACTGTGCCAATTACACTGCACAAAATTATGTCACTTAATTGTCACAACAATGCTAAAAGGAAAGCACTCTTATTACCTCCATTTGCATATGAGATTCATGCAACTCAAGTGGTTGAGTTTATTTGTGGCCCAGCTGATAGACTGCAGTGTATACTCAGCCCAGCTGGGTTTGCTGCTTCTCTGGAAACTGAGAGCTCTGTGACATGCATCAGCATCTAGCCCAGAACGTCCGTCCAGCGTCACGTGACACATCCTTGCCCCTGTAACTAACACCCACACTGGTATTTGGAGTGCTAAGACAACACGGCTCCGAGAGTTGGATGCTTAGTACCTTTTCCATCTTCCCAGGAATAGTTAGCAGTAAAATCTCTAGTTAACGTGCTTGTGTTAGCTCCAGTTCAGTGGCTGGGTGTGGGTGGGAATGGAAAACTTAGCGGCTGTCACCTACTGAAAATGTGTAAAGGAGCATTCATATTACCGGAAATGCCAGGCTACAACTTTCCTTGAGCAAATCCAAAGGAAAGGAGGGAAGACAGAGGTGATTGCATCCCTCCAACCTTCCCCTCCCACTCTGACGTGATGGGAAGAATGAGGAGGCTGGGCATGACAGAAAACGGTGATGGTTATAAAGGTTCTCGGGTCTGGGCCAGCCAGGGAGAATGTCCTCGGATCAACCAGCCCAGCCAGAGGGCACTGAGTCCTTCCACAATATCCTAGAACCCAGCAGGGTACCTCAGAGGCGGCCACCCCTGCGCATGGACCTTCATTATTATTATTTTGACTGTTTTTATGAACACGGCCCACACTGTGAGGAAGGGAATGCCCCCTTTCCTCAGTGTGCACGAAGGCTACAGCCCCAGGGCCTCCTCTCTTCCTTCGCCCCAGTGCTCCATGCTTGGATGGGGAACTCCCTGTTGACCTTTCGGAGAGAAGAGAAGGGAGAGAGTGGGCGAGTGGGTTCCATACTTTCTTCCCTCAGCTGTGACCTTTAAGCAAGCTCTGCATTCTTGGGGCCCCCAGAGCCCACAGTAGGCTCACCCAGGCCTTGATTTGCATATCTTCTAACTGCCTTAAAAAGACCAGGGCCAGGGGAACAAAGGGGGCGTGGCCAGGAGGAAGCTGCTGAGACGGCAGCAATCTTTGCCTCAGACAACGAGTGCTGCACGATGGATGGATGTGCCAACCAAGATGTCAACCCTTCTCAGCGGAGGAGGGAACTGAGATTTGAAGGTGACCAGAGGGTCCTTCCACCACCGCTTGCCCCAGACCCTGAAATCCTCACCTCGCCTCACTTCAGGTGGGAGGCCTCCTGAACAGGATAGGCATGATTTTTCTCCTGGTTCGAGATGTAGTGTTATCTGAAGGCAGATCATATGGGTGGCTGAAATTCTGTCTTGGAGTTTGAAGGCCTGGTGTCAAGTCCAGCACATTACCAAGTCTCCTCCCGCCCCGTCTACAAGTGAAAGTAATGCCAGTCATTTTGTAGGCTTGCTGTAAGGCAAGTGAGGTGTGAAGGTCAAAACGTCCTATAAGTCTGTAAGGGACTGCTCTGTGGATGAGGTGACTATTATCACTATTCAAACAAGGTAGTATGTTATTAGTTAATGATATGTATATTCTATATTATTAGTTCATAATGTGCACAGCTAATATTTAATAGACGTTGCATGAAACAGTTCAATTTAATAAGCTCTATTTATTTAAGTGCCCATTATGTGACAGGCACTGTTGTAGGAACTGGCAATACATTGAAAACAAAATCCTTGCTCTCCTGGGGCTTACTTTCTCCTGGGGGAGAGAAACAGTAAACAATTATACAAAAATAATGTAGACAATTTCAGACATTAATGACTGCTATAAGTTAATGATACAGAAAATGGGATAGAGTCTCTGGGGGTGGGGAGCATAGCAGTTTTATGTAGATGGTTGCCTTCTGAGGATCTGACTTCTGTGCTGAGGTGGAGAGAAGAGCACGCAAAAAGGTCCTGAGGCAGAAGCGGCCTTGAAGGGCAGAAGAGGTCCCAGGGTGGCTGGAGCAGATCCATGAGTGGGGCAGGGGCAAGAGCTGAACTTTTATGGGTCCGCCAGCGGGCATGTCCTTGTGGGACATGGTGAGACTCTTATTTCTGGCGGAAGCCACTGGAGTGTTTCAAGGGGAAGCAACATAATCTGATTCACATTTTAACAAGAGCTCTAACGGTCGATAAGAATTAGAATGAAGCAAGAGTGAAAATCTGGAGATCCATCAGGAGGGAACTACCGACATTATCTCAACTGATTACCATCACAACCCGACGAGGGATGATGTGCTATTACCTTAATTGAGAAACTGAGGCTTCAGGGAGCCCGAGGGGCTTTGGGGAGGTCATACCGTCAGTAAGCAGTAGAGGCAGGATTCGAACCCTAGGAGACTCTGGTTCCAGACCCTGCCGTTCTTAAACCTTCAACGCATTGTTTCTCGCGTCAAAAGCCTCTAAGTCACGGCCAGGGATGCTATAATCGTGGCTGGCCAAGCGTTAGGTTAGAAGAGTCCAGCTGGGGCGGGGTTGGGGTTGGGGGCGGGGATGGGGGAGGCCAGGCAGCTGTTGTTGGCCTCCCTGCAGCAGGAGGCTCGGCTCCACCCTCGCGTGGGCTTTCCCACCTACAATGCGGGGTCTCGTTCTCGCCACCACCCCCACGTCCCTGTCGGCGGTGCGCCCCACCGAGGCCCACGGCCGCAGGATGGCTCCCCTCCACGTCCGGCTGCGAGCCACAGGGTGAAGGTCCGACAGCTTTGTTTTGCCCTAACAGCTGCCTCCATGGTAACGGCCCGAGGTATGGCTGGAAAAGCGATTTGCAGGACTCCGGCC